>NW_027440344.1:0-130160 GCF_031893055.1 Leptodactylus fuscus
CAGTAATACGCCAGTAGTACACCAGTAATACACCAGTAATACACCAGTAGTACACCAGTAATACACCAGTAGTACACCAGTAATACACCAGTAGTACACCAGTAATACACCAGTAATATGCCAGTAGTACACCAGTAATACACCAGTAATACACCAGTAGTACACCAGTAATACACCAGTAATATGCCAGTAGTACACCAGTAATACACCAGTAATACACCAGTAGTACACCAGTAATACGCCAGTAGTACACCAGTAATACACCAGTAATACACCAGTAGTACACCAGTAATACACCAGTAGTACACCAGTAATACACCAGTAGTACACCAGTAATACACCAGTAATATGCCAGTAGTACACCAGTAATACACCAGTAATACACCAGTAGTACACCAGTAATACACCAGTAATATGCCAGTAGTACACCAGTAATACACCAGTAATACACCAGTAGTACACCAGTAATACGCCAGTAGTACACCAGTAATACACCAGTAATACACCAGTAGTACACCAGTAATACACCAGTAGTACACCAGTAATACACCAGTAGTACACCAGTAATACACCAGTAATATGCCAGTAGTACACCAGTAATACACCAGTAATACACCAGTAGTACACCAGTAATACGCCAGTAGTACACCAGTAATACACCAGTAATACACCAGTAGTACACCAGTAATACACCAGTAATACACCAGTAGTACACCAGTAATACACCAGTAATATGCCAGTAGTACACCAGTAATACACCAGTAATACACCAGTAGTACACCAGTAATACACCAGTAATATGCCAGTAGTACACCAGTAATACACCAGTAGTACACCAGTAATACACCAGTAGTACACCAGTAATACACCAGTAGTACACCAGTAATACACCAGTAATACACCAGTAATATGCCAGTAGTACACCAGTAATACACCAGTAATACACCAGTAGTACACCAGTAATACGCCAGTAGTACACCAGTAATACACCAGTAATACACCAGTAGTACACCAGTAATACACCAGTAGTACACCAGTAATACACCAGTAGTACACCAGTAATACACCAGTAATACACCAGTAGTACACCAGTAATACACCAGTAATACACCAGTAGTACACCAGTAATACACCAGTAATATGCCAGTAGTACACCAGTAATACACCAGTAGTACACCAGTAATACACCAGTAGTACACCAGTAATACACCAGTAATACACCAGTAATATGCCAGTAATATGCCAGTAGTACACCAGTAATACACCAGTAGTACACCAGTAGTACACCAGTAATACACCAGTAATACACCAGTAATACACCAGTAGTACACCAGTAATATGCCAGTATACACCAGTAATACACCAGTAGTACACCAGTAATACACCAGTAATACACCAGTAGTACACCAGTAATACACCAGTAGTACACCAGTAGTACACCAGTAATACACCAGTAATACACCAGTAATACACCAGTAGTACACCAGTAATACACCAGTAATACACCAGTAATATGCCAGTATACACCAGTAATACACCAGTAGTACACCAGTAGTACACCAGTAATACACCAGTAGTACACCAGTAATACACCAGTAGTACACCAGTAATATGCCAGTATACACCAGTAATACACCAGTAGTACACCAGTAATACACCAGTAATACACCAGTAATACACCAGTAATATGCCAGTATACACCAGTAATACACCAGTAGTACACCAGTAATACACCAGTAATACACCAGTAGTACACCAGTAGTACACCAGTAGTACACCAGTAATACACCAGTAATACACCAGTAATACACCAGTAATACACCAGTAATATGCCAGTATACACCAGTAATACACCAGTAGTACACCAGTAATACACCAGTAATACACCAGTAGTACACCAGTAGTACACCAGTAGTACACCAGTAGTACACCAGTAATACACCAGTAATACACCAGTAATACACCAGTAGTACACCAGTAATACACCAGTAATACACCAGTAATATGCCAGTATACACCAGTAATACACCAGTAGTACACCAGTAGTACACCAGTAATACACCAGTAATACACCAGTAATATGCCAGTATACACCAGTAATACACCAGTAGTACACCAGTAATACACCAGTAGTACACCAGTAATATGCCAGTATACACCAGTAATACACCAGTAGTACACCAGTAATACACCAGTAATACACCAGTAATACACCAGTAATATGCCAGTATACACCAGTAATACACCAGTAATACACCAGTAATACACCAGTAGTACACCAGTAATACACCAGTAATATGCCAGTATACACCAGTAATACACCAGTAGTACACCAGTAATACACCAGTAGTACACCAGTAATACACCAGTAATACACCAGTAATATGCCAGTATACACCAGTAATACACCAGTAGTACACCAGTAATACACCAGTAATACACCAGTAATACACCAGTAATATGCCAGTAGTACACCAGTAATACACCAGTAATACACCAGTAGTACACCAGTAATACACCAGTAGAACACCAGTAGTACACCAGTAATACACCAGTAGTACACCAGTAATACACCAGTAATACACCAGTAATATGCCAGTATACACCAGTAATACACCAGTAGTACACCAGTAGTACACCAGTAATACACCAGTAATACACCAGTAGTACACCAGTAATACACCAGTAGTACACCAGTAATACACCAGTAGTACACCAGTAATACACCAGTAGTACACCAGTAATACACCGCACATCTCCTGCATGGTCCTTGTACTCGAATAGGTAGTTACAAGGTATCAGCCAAGCGGCAGCCACTACACGGTGTCCATCACTGCCTGGACTGAGCGCTACAATGGAGGTCACGGATGGGACAATGGCTGGTTATGGGACTGGGTGGTCAGGAGTCGTGTGAACCATCTGCACCCCACAACATGGGCACCATGGTGACAGACAGCAGGATTCCCACCACTTTACGTCATCCAGGCTTCCTGACCGTTCCTTCTCTTCGGCCATTTTTTTTACAGAACACATTGGAGAGCGTTAAGTCAACAGTCTGGAAAGAATAAATTCCTGCCCACAATATCCACGTTCCATTTACTTAGTAATGTTGACATAACAGAGGATAATATTTCACATGATGAGATACGCTCATTCAACATTACCCCCCCCCCCCCCCATCTTAGATACAAAAAGTGCTCGAGGTCAATTTGGCAACATGTTGTAAGAGGAAGAATCTCCATCTTGCACAAGCGCCGGCTCAGCGTCCATGATCTGAGACATCTTCTGATGATTCTCGGGGAAATGTTCTGTAGGAGAAATCTTCTCGGAAGGAAACTGTCAGCATGACTGGAAGCTCTTACTATTCTGCAATGTACACATCTATACCGGCCTGGTGCAATAGGTGCCTGGAAGAGCAAAGTAGGAACCCTCGATAATGGGGCCAACCCCAACAGGGCTCACGAGGTCCAGCAGCAGACACGTCTTGTATTGGATACAAGGAGGACCTTCATACTGATTTCTTCTGGTAGGCTCAAAGGACCCCAACCCAACATTGCATAGAGGACCCCAACCCAACATTGCGTAGAGGACCCCAACCCAACATTGCGTAGAGGACCCCAACCCAACATTGCATAGAGGACCCCAACCCAACATTGCATAGAGGACCCCAACCCAACATTGCGTAGAGGACCCCAACCCAACATTGCGTAGAGGACCCCAACCCAACATTGCGTAGAGGACCCCAACCCAACATTGCATAGAGGACCCCAACCCAACATTGCGTAGAGGACCCCAACCCAACATTGCGTAGAGGACCCCAACCCAACATTGCGTAGAGGACCCCAACCCAACATTGCGTAGAGGACCCCAACCCAACATTGCGTAGAGGACCCCAACCCAACATTGCGTAGAGGACCCCAACCCAACATTGCATAGAGGACCCCAACCCAACATTGCATAGAGGACCCCAACCCAACATTGCGTAGAGGACCCCAACCCAACATTGCGTAGAGGACCCCAACCCAACATTGCGTAGAGGACCCCAACCCAACATTGCATAGAGGACCCCAACCCAACATTGCGTAGAGGACCCCAACCCAACATTGCATAGAGGACCCCAACCCAACATTGCATAGAGGACCCCAACCCAACATTACGTAGAGGACCCCAACCCAACATTGCGTAGAGGACCCCAACCCAACATTGCATAGAGGACCCCAACCCAACATTGCATAGAGGACCCCAACCCAACATTGCATAGAGGACCCCAACCCAACATTGCGTAGAGGACCCCAACCCAACATTGCGTAGAGGACCCCAACCCAACATTGCATAGAGGACCCCAACCCAACATTGCGTAGAGGACCCCAACCCAACATTGCATAGAGGACCCCAACCCAACATTGCATAGAGGACCCCAACCCAACATTGCATAGAGGTGCCCGCGTATAACAGCAAAACCAGACATATTTATTAATGCCCCAACGAGCAAATACTCTACAATGTTGCAGTTTTGTATCTTCTCCTTGCGTGGCTGCTCTGGACACGTCCATGGTGTTGGTGGGTCCGCTCTGGTACACGATGCCACTATCCATCTTCCTTTAAACTTTTACTACCAGGTCTTGTTCGTCAACATGTCAGTTGGAACCGGTTTCTCCTGTCACGTCACCCATATGACATGTGTACGGCCAAAATGCCCGTATTTTCCTCATATCAGTATTCATAGGCAGTACATATTGTACTAGGAGTGTCCTGCCCAAAGAACAACGGTGAGCGAGTGACAAGATCTATAAATAACCAGTAAACATCTTGTCACAAGGTCACTTGGTGAGATCCGGGGATATGGCTGGAGACGCCATCTTGGCAGTAACCTGCTGATCTCCTGACTTTGGCCACCAAACGTATATAAAAAAAATAGACTTCTGTCAATTTACAGGACGTCGAGATGGAGCGATTGATGAACAAAACAAAAATCCAACGTAAAAACCTGGAAAACAATGATCCCAAATTCTGGCTAGTGCGGATTGTGTCACATTGTGATAGAGATTGGCTGGATCAATAACAACGGACCCAGAGGCCAAGATCACAAAGTGTCCATGATACAACCCATCGATACAGGTCACAGTCATGAGACCGGACAAGAACAACACCAGAGTCGTGAAGACTCCTGAGAACATGGACCCTACCAAGGAAACCTACAAGGACCTCGAGTGACCAGAACAGAATTTCATCTCTTCCCTGGAGACCCAACTTATCAGAGAACACGACAACCATGACTGAGGAAGGAGAGTAACATGGAGGAGCGAGACACCAAGTCAGAAGACAAAATGTCTACAGAAACCCAAGTCAGAAGACAAGACCATGATTGACGATACTAAGATATCAGATGACGGGATTCCCAAGAGGGAAGCTTAGAAGATCTGACATATCAGTGATCAGAAACATCTCTGCAATATATTATCTAAACAGCCGGCAGAAATGACATCTGAGTCATCACACGCCCAACACTTAGAGGTGACAACCCTGCGCAGGACGAAACCTCGGAACCAGCTCCACAAAGTGATTGACACAAATGTATCTGACAAACACACCAAGCATCCCAGGAATCAACGCCGTGACCTCAAACAGATCAATAAGATGGAACCAGACGTAAGGCTACCGAATGCCAAGGATTTGTGTCATCTCCCCACGGCGGGCCTCGGCGGCGTGACCTCGGCTGAGCGGCTGCACCAGGAAAAGCTGAGTCCACAGGATTCCATGAGAGTGACGGAGGTCAGAAGAGCGAGGCCTCGGTCTCCAGCAGGGACGGTCAGCGCAGTAAACCAAATCAAAAAATAGTATACCACAAAGGGGAAAGAAAAAGTAAGTGAACCCTTTGGAATTGCCTGGATTTCTGCACTGAGCACTAATACTAATTACATAGGGCGGGGGGAGGGAACCTTTGGCTCTCCAGCTGATGTGAAACTACAACTCCCAGCATGCTCCATTCACTTCCAAGAACAGCAGAGCAAGTATGCATGCTGGGAGATGTAGTTTTACAATAGCTGGAGTTACCCTACCCCTGATTTATAGGCTGCCTTACCTGCGGCGCCCTCTATGGTCAGGCCAAAACATAAAGTAAAGCTTCGGATTCTTGGCCATTCCAAAAACACAGCTTTTTTTCTTGAGTGCTTTGGGTCTTTGCTGAACACGTCTTCAGTTTGGGGTGACGGAAGCTGCCCTTACACCGTCCTGGAACACATACAGTGTGCACCCTGCATTCACTGTACCCATAATTATCACAAGGGATCTAGGCCTGAGATGGATAAGAACATGACCCTATTCCACCAAATCTCACAGGTGGGAATGGGTTTGGTGGGTGGTGGTCTTGTCCGGAGCAGACTTGAGACCGGCCGTGGTGGCCGCAGCGGCTCCTACCATCATACAGTGGACACTGGCACATGGGGTTTGCAAGTCGCAGAGTCTTTGGCCGTTCCCTTTGGGTTCTTTCACTTTTAGGATTGTTTGTTGTGCTCTTAGACTTACCTTATCAGGATGCCGACTTATCTGCAGGGAGTGCTGTACCGCGACATCTTTAGAGGCTTCTGAGGTCTTCTTAAAGGGGATGGGCATGAAAACCATTTTTTGCTAGGAGGCCATGGAAGGTAGAAAAAAGTCCACCCATACTGAACTGTTCCTGCTGCTCTGGGGTCTCCGATCGCGGTCCGTTCCTGCTGCTCTGTGGTCTCCGATCGTGGTCCGTTCCTGTTGCTCTGAGGTCTCTGATCGCGGTCCATTCCTGCTGCTCTGGGGTCTCCGATCGCGGTCCGTTCCTGCTGCTCTGGGGTCTCCGATCGCGGTCCGTTCCTGCTGCTCTGGGGTCTCCGATCGCGGTCCATTCCTGCTGCTCTGGGGTCTCTGATCGCGGTCCATTCCTGCTGCTCTGGGGTCTCCGATCGCGGTCCATTCCTGCTGCTCTGGGGTCTCTGATCGTGGTCCGTTCCTGCTGCTCTGGGGTCTCCGATCGCGGTCCATTCCTGCTGCTCTAGGGTCTCCGATCGCGGTCCGTTCCTGCTGCTCTGTGGTCTCCGATCGTGGTCCGTTCCTGTTGCTCTGAGGTCTCTGATCGCGGTCCATTCCTGCTGCTCTGGGGTCTCCGATCGCGGTCCGTTCCTGCTGCTCTGGGGTCTCCGATCGCGGTCCGTTCCTGCTGCTCTGGGGTCTCCGATCGCGGTCCATTCCTGCTGCTCTGGGGTCTCTGATCGCGGTCCATTCCTGCTGCTCTGGGGTCTCTGATCGCGGTCCATTCCTGCTGCTCTGGGGTCTCCGATCGCGGTCCATTCCTGCTGCTCTGGGGTCTCCGATCGCGGTCCGTTCCTGCTGCTCTGGGGTCTCCGATCGCGGTCCGTTCCTGCTGCTCTGGGGTCTCCGATCGCGGTCCATTCCTGCTGCTCTGGGGTCTCTGATCGCGGTCCATTCCTGCTGCTCTGGGGTCTCTGATCGCGGTCCATTCCTGCTGCTCTGGGGTCTCTGATCGCGGTCCATTCCTGCTGCTCTAGGGTCTCCGATCGCGGTCCGTTCCTGCTGCTCTGGGGTCTCCCATTGCGGTCCATTCCTGCTGCTCTGGGGTCTCCCATTGCGGTCCATTCCTGCTGCTCTGGGGTCTTATTTTGGCAGAAGTCCCCACCGCACACGACCACTCCGTCCAGGGAAGGACACAAGACGTCCGGGGTCCTTTACTTTAGCCACTGATTGGCCTCGTATGTGGGTCATCTGTGGCAGAGACTTCCACTTAACAAGACCCCAGAGCAGCAGAACCATGGCGGCAGACACCGGACCCCCGGGGCAGGTGACTATGGGGTGTTTTGGAGTTTCTTTTCACCTTCCCCGGCCTCCTTGCAAAAACTATTTATCCTGGAAACCTCTTCAAGGTTCTCTGTCTTGAATAGTTCACACTAAGCAGACTTTACAGAGAACAGATTTGTCAGTAACCAGGCTTTGTGTGCCTCTATTTAATGGATACACCCTTAGACTTCCCGCTCATGGAGAAGTCATTATCACAAGGGTTCACTGACTTTTTCTCCCTGCATGGTGAATGTTTATACCTGGTCACAATCCGTGCCATCGCTTGTTATTAGTTTTGTTACTTTGTATTCATCTATAATTAGCGGTGACAATGCAGAAATCCAGAGGATTCCCAGGGGTTCACTTAGTATTTCTTCCACTTGTACGGCTCGGGGTAGTATTACAGCCATTGGTGGTGGGGTCAGCTTTTTGCCTCTGTTCAGACATCTGTGTATTCAGAGGGGGTAACAATGGCAGGACATATTCGGAGGCCTCGGGGGAGGGACATTTCGTAGATCTGTCCTTTCCCCATATGGCAGGATTGGCCCTGTAACATGTATACCGTATACGTCACTGGATTTCTGACAATCCTCACCAGAGATATATCTGACCCGTCTCCTGCCTTGTAACAATGTGTCTTGTGTTTCGGGCGATGCCCTCTCCTCGCTGACCATGGGAACGAGAGCGCGGTGTTGACTGAGGGTTGTAATAAATCCAGATCCGGCAGGATTTCCAATGTTTGATTATAAGCGACTTGGCGCAGCGCAGAGGAATATGTGATAACAAAAGGAATTGTGGGCGCCGGCGGCAAAGGCTCAAGCGTGACTGTAACAAGCGGACGACTTAGCAGTCACTTCCAGTAGATAACGTGCGGCCGCGTTTGAGGTTTTCTCGATAACCATTCAGGGGTTTGTGTTGTCGCGGGATCTATGGCGACAAATATACCTGGAACTACAAAACAACTATTGTAATTGCGGCAGGAGAAGTGCCAGGGCCCGGACGTCACCTGAGAACCCTGCGGCCCCGGGATACAAACTCAATTAAATGTGACCTGTGCCAGGAATCTGTATTACGCCTCGCTGGTTTTCTGTTCCCAGCAGCTATGGAGGTTACCCTTGATATCAGGTGCAAGATAACTTCTTAACCCCTTATCCTTCTAAACAAAGGCCGCGCAGGACGCCAAGACCCGCTCTGCCGATACAAGACGTGCGCTAGGTTTCTGCAAGGAAAAAAATACATTGTTCCATAAAAGGTTCATTCTGTTTTAATTACCAGGCTGGGACTTAAAGCTCTGATCATCCTGAGCCTCCTGATTCATGGTGACCAGAACAGTAAAATGTGACAGCTACAAAGGCAGAGAGATAAGAGAATTGGTAACGCTGATGCCAAACATCCAGACCCTCAGTAATGTAGCGGGGAAGATAATCCAGAACCAGGAGCAAGGATCCAAAATAAAAGGTATTTCTGCCAATGCAATAAATGATTCAAAGGTAACTGTATAATCTGTATGTAGTGAGCTCCCCCTAGTGGTGGCTGTATAATCTGTATGTAGTGAGCTCCCCCTAGTGGTGGCTGTATAATCTGTATGTAGTGAGCTCCTCCTAGTGGTGACTGTATAATCTGTATGTAGTGAGCTCCTCCTAGTGGTGACTGTATAATCTGTATGTAGTGAGCTCCCCCTAGTGGTGACTGTATAATCTGTATGTAGTGAGCTCCCCCTAGTGGTGACTGTATAATCTGTATGTAGTGAGCTCCCCCTAGTGGTGACTGTATAATCTGTATGTAGTGAGCTCCCCCTAGTGGTGACTGTATAATCTGTATGTAGTGAGCTCCCTCTAGTGGTGACTGTATAATCTGTATGTAGTGAGCTCCTCCTAGTGGTGGCTGTATAATCTGTATGTAGTGAGCTCCCCCTAGTGGTGACTGTATAATCTGTATGTAGTGAGCTCCCCCTAGTGGTGACTGTATAATCTGTATGTAGTGAGCTCCCCCTAGTGGTGACTGTATAATCTGTATGTAGTGAGCTCCCCCTAGTGGTGACTGTATAATCTGTATGTAGTGAGCTCCCCCTAGTGGTGACTGTATAATCTGTATGTAGTGAGCTCCCCCTAGTGGTGACTGTATAATCTGTATGTAGTGAGCTCCCCCTAGTGGTGACTGTATAATCTGTATGTAGTGAGCTCCCCCTAGTGGTGACTGTATAATCTGTATGTAGTGAGCTCCCTCTAGTGGTGACTGTATAATCTGTATGTAGTGAGCTCCTCCTAGTGGTGGCTGTATAATCTGTATGTAGTGAGCTCCCTCTAGTGGTGACTGTATAATCTGTATGTAGTGAGCTCCTCCTAGTGGTGACTGTATAATCTGTATGTAGTGAGCTCCTCCTAGTGGTGACTGTATAATCTGTATGTAGTGAGCTCCCTCTAGTGGTGACTGTATAATCTGTATGTAGTGAGCTCCTCCTAGTGGTGACTGTATAATCTGTATGAAGTGAGCTCCTCCTAGTGGTGACTGTATAATCTGTATGTAGTGAGCTCCTCCTAGTGGTGGCTGTATAATCTGTATGTAGTGAGCACCCCCTAGTGGTGACTGTATAATCTGTATGTAGTGAGCTCCTCCTAGTGGTGACTGTATAATCTGTATGTAGTGAGCTCCTCCTAGTGGTGACTGTATAATCTGTATGTAGTGAGCTCCCTCTAGTGGTGACAGTATAATCTGTATGTAGTGAGCTCCTCCTAGTGGTGACTGTATAATCTGTATGTAGTGAGCTCCCCCTAGTGGTGACTGTATAATCTGTATGTAGTGAGCTCCCTCTAGTGGTGGCTGTATAATCTGTATGTAGTGAGCTCCCCCTAGTGGTGGCTGTATAATCTGTATGTAGTGAGCTCCCCCTAGTGGTGACTGTATAATCTGTATGTAGTGAGCTCCACCTAGTGGTGACTGTATAACCTGTATGTAGTGAGCTCCTCCTAGTGGTGACTGTATAATCTGTATGTAGTGAGCTCCCCCTAGTGGTGGCTGTATAATCTGTATGTAGTGAGCTCCCTCTAGTGGTGACTGTATAATCTGTATGTAGTGAGCTCCTCCTAGTGGTGACTGTATAATCTGTATGTAGTGAGCTCCTCCTAGTGGTGACTGTATAATCTGTATGTAGTGAGCTCCCTCTAGTGGTGACTGTATAATCTGTATGTAGTGAGCTCCTCCTAGTGGTGACTGTATAATCTGTATGAAGTGAGCTCCTCCTAGTGGTGACTGTATAATCTGTATGAAGTGAGCTCCTCCTAGTGGTGGCTGTATAATCTGTATGTAGTGAGCACCCCCTAGTGGTGACTGTATAATCTGTATGTAGTGAGCTCCCCCTAGTGGTGACTGTATAATCTGTATGTAGTGAGCACCCCCTAGTGGTGACTGTATAATCTGTATGTAGTGAGCTCCTCCTAGTGGTGACTGTATAATCTGTATGTAGTGATCTCCCCCTAGTGGTGACTGTATAATCTGTATGTAGTGAGCTCCCCCTAGTGGTGACTGTATAATCTGTATGTAGTGAGCTCCCCCTAGTGGTGACTGTATAATCTGTATGTAGTGATCTCCCCCTAGTGGTGACTGTATAATCTGTATGTAGTGAGCTCCCCCTAGTGGTGACTGTATAATCTGTATGTAGTGAGCTCCTCCTAGTGGTGACTGTATAATCTGTATGTAGCGAGCTCCACCTAGTGGTAGCTGTATGATCTGTATGTAGTGAGCTCCCCCTAGTGGTGACTGTATAATCTGTATGTAGTGAGCTCCTCCTAGTGGTGACTGTATAATCTGTATGTAGTGAGCTCCTCCTAGTGGTGACTGTATAATCTGTGTGTAGTGAGCTCCCTCTAGTGGTGACTATATAATCTGTATGTACTGAGCTCCTCCTAGTGGTGACTGTATAATCTGTGTGTAGTGAGCTCCCTCTAGTGGTGACTATATAATCTGTATGTAGTGAGCTCCTCCTAGTGGTGACTGTATAATCTGTATGTAGTGAGCTCCCTCTAGTGGTGACTGTATAATCTGTATGTAGTGAGCTCCTCCTAGTGGTGACTGTATAATCTGTATGTAGTGAGCTCCCCCTAGTGGTGACTGTATAATCTGTATGTAGTGAGCTCCCCCTAGTGGTGACTGTATAATCTGTATGTAGTGAGCTCCCCTAGTGGTGACTGTATAATCTGTATGTAGTGAGCTCCTCCTAGTGGTGACTGTATAATCTGTATGTAGTGAGCTCCTCCTAGTGGTGACTGTATAATCTGTATGTAGTGAGCTCCTCCTAGTGGTGACTGTATAATCTGTATGTAGTGAGCTCCCCCTAGTGGTGACTGTATAATCTGTATGTAGTGAGCTCCTCCTAGTGGTGACTGTATAATCTGTATGTAGTGAGCTCCCCCTAGTGGTGACTGCATAATCTGTATGTAGTGAGTTCCCCCTAGTGGTGACTGTATAATCTGTATGTAGCGAGCTCCACCTAGTGGTAGCTGTATGATCTGTATGCCCCTATTCCTGTGTGGGGTTCCTCTCTGGGTGCACCTAATATTTTGGGCTTTCTATGGATTCTCACCTTGCAGGACTTGTCCTAGTCCCCGAGTTTACACCGATTCCCATTAGCCCCACATGACACAGCAGCGAGTCGGCAGCCACGTAAAAAACAAAGTACTTTTTATTCATTTTTCTATAGAAAATACAGAGCTACGGGTGATCTGTCTGATTTTACGGCTGACTCAGATTTTTGATAATTTTCTGGAATGTAAACCGCCCCCAGGAGAAAAAAACGTAACGATCCGGGATGACAGCAGCAGCGTTGAACGATCCGGCTAAGCGTCAGATGAAAGGGAAACCGTTCTATCCGTCTTGGCTACTCTCTCATGCGTATCATGTGACCTCATTGGCACCAGCTTAATTCTTATTTTTTTGGGAAGAGTCCACGATTGGTTACGCAGCATGCCGCCGACCCCTCCCCCGGCCATTGTTATATTCTGACTTCATAGCATGGCACTAGCGACCCGTCACCCAACCCCAAAAAGTAAACACATAATGACACAGGTGTAAAAACATAGTCATGAATGACGCCGCGCTCGCCCGTCCCGGAGATTGCTGCGGTGAGTCACATGACCTTTATCAGGAGTTCCTCCATAAGAGGAAGGGGCCCGGGCAGAAGGAAAGTGAACGAGGGAAGAACTTCACCAAGTCCGACATCATTCAGGCACAGACAAAAGCAAAAAAGTCAAAAAGAAAGGAAAATGGGGATCGGGAACGAGTCCGTGTAACAAGCCACAACGACGGGACGAGACGCGGCGGAGACTCCCCCGAGACCCTCACCCCAAATTCATGTCATCTTGCGGCAGAAAAAGCAAAATGAAGGCAGAAATTTCCGCACGTCCCGCGGCCCAGTCTTGGCACTAATCTCTCCGGCCGGACTTGGCAGGGGTCGGGGATCTAACTGTCCTCGCCGTTTTCGCCGGGCCCTTTGATCAGACGCTTCTGTCCACGTTTCCCGGCAGGTCCTTTGGGCTTGGCGAAGGCCTGTTTGAAGGCGTGCTGTTTGGGGTGCACCTCGTCATAGAGGAACTCCGACGTCAGCTCCGAGCCGTCCTCTATTTCAATCTGGACAATGACAACAGTGAGTAAACAGACGTGAGTAAAGGAGACGACAAAACGGGGCGAGTGACGGGGCGCAATCCTCGTGTAAGGTCTAGAACCTTCTAATGGGGTTCGGGGGGGTTTTATCTCCTCAACATCTTCAATGAATGGAAACAACCTCGCACCTGAGCGGATACTGGACTTGTCCGCTGTCTGGGAAAGCTGGGTAATAACGTTCTCAGCTATAATGGTGGACACCCAGCTTTCCCACAGTGCTGAATGGTAAATACTTCTAGCTAGGACTACAGCTGCACCTGCAGCCCTGGACATGTTAGGGGGGTGCACTGTCACGTGGCTCACACGGTTACTGCCTTGTACAGGGCGTTACCTTTTTTGCAATTTCTAGCTGAAAATCCTGCTCCACGGATTCCAGAAGTCGGTTCTTACAGCTGGAGTACAACATGCGCTCCTTAATACTGCACTTGTAGCCCGGCATGGAGTAAATAAAAACTGCAAGAAAGAAGATACAGTGAGAAATGTGGCCAATAATAAACTGCAGGCAGCCTGCAACCACCAGCAGGGGGCACTAACAGCAAAAAAAAAACAAAATCAAAACATATAAGCTCTTGTGCAGACCTGTGTTAGCTGACATAGAACTGCTGTCCCCTGACTCCAAAGTCAAAGTGTGTCCTATGATACAGAGGATCCACTATAGACAGGCAGTGCAAGTCAGGGGACCGCAGTGTGGAGCTACATAGTATTGGACACACTGGAGGTTCTGCACACAGTGCATTCCATATAGTATACACAGGCGGTGTGAGTGCAACGCTGCATGTCAGAATACACTGGAGAGTCTGCACACAGCACTCACATGGTACAGACAGGCAGTGTGAGGTAGGGAAGAGTAATGTGAAGCTACATGTCATAGAATACACTGAAGAATCTGCACACAGCACTCACATGGTACAGACAGGCAGTGTGAGGCAGGGAAGAGTAATGTGAAGCTACATGTCATAGAATACACTGGAGAATCTGCACACAGCACTCACATGGTACAGACAGGCAGTGTGAGGCAGGGAAGAGTAATGTGAAGCTACATGTCATAGAATACACTGGAGAATCTGCACACAGCACTCACATGGTACAGACAGGCAGTGTGAGGCAGAGAAGAGTAATGTGAAGCTACATGTCATAGAATACACTGGAGAATCTGCACACAGCACTCACATGGTACAGACAGGCAGTGTGAGCCAGAGAAGAGTAATGTGAGCTAGGGGAGGTGGCTGCTCAGAAGGATGACGACTAGATTATGTAATCCTGTAGTTTACAGGACGTCCTCCACACATGGGAGACTGACGTCTTGCCGACACCGGAGCACAAGCTCTGGACCGGGTCTCAGACTGAGATCACATGACCCAGCTGCCCATAATGAAAGGGTGAAGAACATATGGATGTAACTGCCGGGAGGAGACAAGTGAGACTGTGGGGGGGGGGGGGGATTCCTGGCGAGTATCCGGTAAATAACCCTGAGTCCCATCACAGAGGTCCCTAGACATGAGCTCAGACGTCTTCCTGTGACACCCCCGTCTATGTCCCTCACCTACAGACTCCAGGTAGTCGCCCTCATGGGAGTGTTTATAGAGGAAGAGGTGGTAGCGGGCCGTGTCCTTGGGGATCCTGGCGGGCAGTTCCTGGATGTCCGTGTGCTTCGTATGGACCAGATCGATTGTCTCCTTCTCTTGATCCAGTTTCTGAAGGAAAAATAAAAGAAATGAGACTTCGGATAAGACGATCAGCACAAGCAGCGGTGTGACCAGGAAGAACTAATGAGGAACGTCCTGTAGAGGGAGCTGTGAGACTCTGCAATGACTGTGAGGTCTACATTGTAACAACCCGCCGCTCTCATCTGCATGACAACTGACACTTTGTACAAGTACTGACTTTCTATCCTCCCCTTCATACCCCGGGGTCAGTTGTCAGTCTCGGGCAGTTACTCTGTGCCGGGGTCTCCGTCCTGGTGGGGAGATGACGGAATTATTGCAAGCTCCGCTTTAATCCAGGTAACACAATCCTGAGGCGTGAGAAGAGATCACATGTGACTGACGGCAGCGGCGACAGCGGCACTGACTGACCGCCAGCCATTACCGACACATTACTGACACCGCCAGCCATTACTGACACCGCCGCATTACTCACCAGAGCCATTACTGACACCGTCGCATTACTCACCGGAGCCATTACTGACACCGCCGCATTACTCACCGGAGCCATTACTGACACCGCCGCATTACTCACCGGAGCCATTACCGACACCGCCGCATTACTTACCGGAGCCATTACCGACACCGCCGCATTACTCACTGGAGCCATTACTGACACCGCCGCATTACTCACCGGAGCCATTACTGACACCGCCGCATTACTTACCGGAGCCATTACTGATACCGCCGCATTACTCACCGGAGCCATCATTTACCCTGCAGCTCTGCTCCATTAGTACAGGACTGGGCTAAGCTTAGCCGCACTGCCTGATCCATGCTTTACACTGCAGCTCAGATATTCTGACATTCACTTCCTGTCGGAGATTGGGCTGCTGCTTCATCCTCCTCCTCATACTTTACACTCCAGCACTGCTTGCTTAGGCTGACTCTTGTGCAGGACGCCAGTACATGGAGACATTTCTTGTACCTGACCACAGACCGTCCCTTTAAGCGCCTCCATGGTCTCCTATCTGTGAATCCCCACTGGCTGCAAAACTACAACTCCCAGCATCCCCCGAGAGCCCCACGCTGATCAGTAGATGGAGACGACTGTAGTGCACAATGGTGTGAGACGTCCCAATGTACCTGACGGCGCCGCCACCTACCAGCTGAATGTAGTTGATCTTCCTCTGCTTCAGGAGCTGAACGGCTTCCACCGCCTCCGGCCTTAGAGGGAAGGACAATCCCTGCAGCGTCTGCTGTTTGCTTTCCACGCTGATCTCAGTCTTCACCTGTGTAGGATTGTCATCTGTTACAGGAGCCGGATACAGCGGGCCGACCCCCGTGACCCCCCCCCCCCCTGACCCCCGTGACCCCCCCAGTTATCTCACCCCGCTCACCTCATTGATCTTGATCTCCCGCAGTTCCCTCTCGGCGGCAGTGAGTGGCGCTGGAGCGGCGCAGGACGACACGTGTCTCTGGTATCCGCTGAGCGTGAGGTCTTCCTGCCACATACAATGATACAATTATATACAATGTATACAACCCCGTATACCCCAAATACCAGGAGGGACAGTCAGGACCCCCCTCCCATTATCTATAAGCTGACCTTTACTGTGCCGAACACTTCATCCTTAATGTGTCCACCACCAAACTCTTTCTTGACGGTCGCCCTCGTGGCCGCGTACAACATCTTCAGCCGCACCTGGAAGAGAGAATGAATATTATACGGGGCAGACACGGGGCGGACATACTGGGGAGAAACAGAAGCTTTACCCACAATTACTCAACATTTTTAAGATATTTCATGGGAAGAATATGCAAATGTCTCAGGCATGTACACCAATAGAGGGCGCTCACTGAGGATGTGCAAGTCTGTCTTCCATGAAGATATTTCAGTAACTTCACAAAGCTGCCACTAGGGGGCACCACTGCCATGAAGGTAAGTTCTAAGTCTGTATAATGTTTAGGTAGGTGGTACACATCACATCCACATAACTACTGTGTACTGACCCTTATATCATAGTCAGGGGTCAGCATGGACGCTGTGACCGGTCAGTGACTACTCCATATACACAAGCTGTGCTGTCCTGTATGTACTGACCCTTATATCATAGTCAGGGGTCAGCATGGACGCTGTGACCGGTCAGTGACTACTCCATATACACAAGCTGTGCTGTCCTGTATATACTGACCCTTATATCATAGTCAGGGGTCAGCATGGGCGCTGTGACCGGTCAGTGACTACTCCATATACACAAGCTGTGCTGTCCTGTATATACTGACCCTTATATCATAGTCAGGGGTCAGCATGGACGCTGTGACCGGTCAGTGACTACTCCATATACACAAGCTGTGCTGTCCTGTATATACTGACCCTTATATCATAGTCAGGGGTCAGCATGGACGCTGTGACCGGTCAGTGACTACTCCATATACACAAGCTGTGATGTCCTGTATATACTGACCCTTATATCATAGTCAGGGGTCAGCATGGGCGCTGTGACCGGTCAGTGACTACTCCATATACACAAGCTGTGCTGTCCTGTATATACTGACCCTTATATCATAGTCAGGGGTCAGCATGGGCGCCGTGACCGGTCAGTGACTACCCCATATACACAAGCTGTGCTGTCCTGTATATACTGACCCTTATATCATAGTCAGGGGTCAGCATGGGCGCTGTGACCGGTCAGTGACTACTCCATATACACAAGCTGTGCTGTCCTGTATATACTGACCCTTATATCATAGTCAGGGGTCAGCATGGGCGCTGTGACCGGTCAGTGACTACTCCATATACACAAGCTGTGCTGTCCTGTATATACTGGCCCTTATATCATAGTCAGGGGTCAGCATGGACGCTGTGACCGGTCAGTGACTACTTCATATACACAAGTTGTGCTGTCCTGTATATACTGACCCTTATATCATAGTCAGGGGTCAGCATGGGCGCCGTGACCGGTCAGTGACTACCCCATATACACAAGCTGTGCTGTCCTGTATATACTGACCCTTATATCATAGTCAGGGGTCAGCATGGGCGCTGTGACCGGTCAGTGACTACCCCATATACACAAGCTGTGCTGTCCTGTATATACTGACCCTTATATCATAGTCAGGTCAGCATGGGCGCTGTGACCGGTCAGTGACTACTCCATATACACAAGCTGCGCTGTCCTGTATGTACTGACCCTTATATCATAGTCAGGGGTCAGCATGGGCGCTGTGACCGGTCAGTGACTACCCCATATACACAAGCTGTGATGTCCTGTATATACTGACCCTTATATCATAGTCAGGGGTCAGCATGGACGCCATGACCGGTCAGTGACTACTCCATATACACAAGCTGTGCTGTCCTGTATATACTGACCCTTATATCATAGTCAGGGGTCAGCATGGGCGCTGTGACCGGTCAGTGACTACTCCATATACACAAGCTGTGATGTCCTGTATATACTGACCCTTATATCATAGTCAAGGGTCAGCATGGGCGCTGTGACCGGTCAGTGACTACCCCATATACACAAGCTGTGATGTCCTGTCCTGTATACTGACCCTTATATCATAGTCAGGGGTCAGCATGGACACTGTGACCGGTCAGTGACTACCCCATATACACAAGCTGTGCTGTCCTGTGTGTACTGGCCCTTATATCATAGTCAGGGGTCAGCATGGAGGCTGTGACCGGTCAGTGACTACCCCATATACACAAGCTGTGCTGTCCTGTGTGTACTGGCCCTTATATCATAGTCAGTATATACAGGACATATAGTCAGTATACTGTACATAGTTAGAACCTATATTTATGCATATACACATCCGGCCACAAGGGGGAGCCGCTAATACATGCCATAACATATGTGAGGAGGGGTCCGATATTCATCAGATTACAATGTGACCGCAGTAAACCATGTGACTGGGCATCTTGCATCATACCGGAGAATGATCAGGTGACCATGACAAGAAGAGCCACTCGTAACCCTGTGCGTTCTGGCTGTCGAGGCGATACAGGAGGTAACATGGCTGACTGTCGTCCAAGAGGGGAAGGACGAAGGAGTCGTAGTCTTGGTCCCAATTCTTCCTGAGCTCCTTGTGAGCCCCCAGTACGAGCTGCTCTGCAGGAGGAAGAATAAAACCACATTATTCCAGACTGACATTATCCTGCACTGATACATTGTAACAAACAATGAAGATCGGGGGCAGGTTTGTGCTGCTGATGGACAGAGAATTGTCCATATTGGTAACTATTGTAACAAACCCTCAGTTGTGAACACGACGGACTTCAGGCTCAGTCTCTATTCACTGACAGCAGGCAGAGATCTTTATAGGAAGTGGAGAAGACTGGTCGCTGGCCCTTTAAATACGCAGCCACAGCCCCCAATATGTCCCGTGTCCTGGGGTCACTGCAGGTGTCAGCTGTCCCCCCCCTCCCCCCATGATGGCGGCCGCGGCTCTGCGCAGGGTTTGTTTATCTCGCAGCTATTCTGAGCAGCGGCGGCGCTCCCCGCGAGGACACACATTTTCCATGACAGATTTCCAAGGCTCCGTCTCTAAGGTGACACAGCATGGAGCACAAGGGGTTAAGAGGGGCACGCGTGGAGGTCGTCAGTAGTCACCGGCCCCCTCCTCCGACAGACAGGTCACGGGTCAGCCATAGCTTAACTCTTTCTTCTCCACTACAAATTACATTCTCATATTCAGGGTTCACTAAAGGGCTATTAAAGGGCCGGCGTCCGTCTACAGGACGCAGAGGAGCGGCAGCAATGTCAAGAGACCTGATACTTGTCACTGCTGAGGGGCTGTTACAGTGTATCAGTGCAGAGAATCCTCTGAACACATCTCCTATACTGATACACTGTAACCGGCTGACGTGTCAGAGTCTGGAGACAACTGTAACAAACCCTCAGCTGTGAGAAGTATCAAGTCAAGGAGCTCATCTTCAGGGAGGCCCTGAAGAGGGTAGAAGGGGAGCGGAGGAGATTGGGACAAGAAGGGGTGGAAGGAATAGGAAGGGGAGCAGAGAGAAGACATCCCCACATTATCTTTGTCCTGTTACCCTGGGAAATCTGGCTGACAACCAAGTCCAGAAGCTTCCGCAGGGGTTGTCACCCAGCTTTCTTAGATCACTGACTGGCAACGTTATACAACAATAACTTCCCAACTAAAATGAACTTTTAATATTTAGTAATTGGGACAGATGTGTGGAGAGAGAGTGCTTACGGGGTTAATCCACTGGGACAGCGACTCCTAGATCGCATCAGTTCCCTGGAAAGCTGGGTGACAAAGACACAACATTCCCCAAGGTCTGTCACTCAGCTTTCTAGGGAAGGAACACAAAACTAGGACTTTGTATTACTGAGGATTAACCCTATAAGCACTGTCTATAGTCACCATAACCTCAATACAAAGCCCCTCCCCCGCCCTGGACTCACCATCTTCAATGATCACTTTTATCAGCCGGACGGATCCATAGCGAGCCTTTGCAAAGAATTCCTTCAGCTCTGGAGTAGCTACAAGGACCAAGAACATATCGGAGGGTTAGCGACAGAAAGCGGCCGAGGAGAGGACTGCGGAGAGGACTGCGGAGAGGACTGCGGAGAGGACTGCGGAGAGGACTGCGGAGAGGACTGCGGAGAGGACTGCGGAGAGGACTGCGGAGAGGACTGCGGAGAGGACTGCGGAGAGGACTGCGGAGAGGACTGAGGAGAGGACTGAGGAGAGGACTGAGGAGAGGACTGAGGAGAGGACTGAGGAGAGGACTGAGGAGAGGACTGAGGAGAGGACTGAGGAGAGGACTGAGGAGAGGACTGAGGAGAGGACTGCGGAGAGGACTGCGGAGAGGACTGAGGAGAGGACTGAGGAGAGGACTGAGGAGAGGACTGCAGGCGAAGAGAGGACTGAGGAGAGGACTGAGGAGAGGACTGAGGAGAGGACTGAGGAGAGGACTGAGGAGAGGACTGAGGAGAGGACTGAGGAGAGGACTGAGGAGAGGACTGAGGAGAGGACTGAGGAGAGGACTGAGGAGAGGACTGAGGAGAGGACTGCAGGCGAAGAGAGGACTGAGGAGAGGACTGAGGAGAGGTCTGAGGAGAGGACTGAGGAGAGGACTGAGGAGAGGACTGAGGAGAGGACTGAGGAGAGGACTGAGGAGAGGACTGAGGAGAGGACTGAGGAGAGGACTGAGGAGAGGACTGAGGAGAGGACTGAGGAGAGGACTGAGGAGAGGACTGAGGAGAGGACTGAGGAGAGGTCTGCGGCTTCAGGACGTCTGTCTGGGATCTGCTACAAATGGGCAACAGCAGCAGCACATGAGCTAAACTCGATCCCTGACGGTGTCACCTCCCAAATATAGCCGGAGGCACGAGGGAAGGGGGGTCAGGGTGACGGCGGCAGCTCAGTACCAGATGGATAAACACCGGGCGCTATATACATAGACTCATCTCTGAGGAGTCACCTCATGCCCATAAGTGCCAAGTCCTGGTCTATGGGGGGGGGTGCACATCTCCAGGATACTCAGGATAAGCACAGACAGAAGGTGACCCCGGACACATGACTGTGCCAATAAACACCGGCTATATGACCTCCCCCCCCCCCGGTCACCAGGTAACAGAGGAAGAGCGCGGCAATAACAACTACGCGAATATTAGAATGGTTAGTAGTGATGGCACTAGATGTCCACAGGGGGCAGCACTTGTAATCTCCAGCTATCACTGAGCCCTTGTAATCTCCAGCTATCACTGAGCCCTTGTAACCTCCAGGGGGCGTCACTGAGCCCTTGTAACCTCCAGGGGGCGTCACTGAGTCCTTGTAACCTCCAGGGGGCGTCACTGAGCCCTTGTAACCTCCAGGGGGCGTCACTGAGTCCTTGTAACCTCCAGGGGGAGTCACTGAGCCCTTGTAACCTCCAGGGGGCGTCACTGAGCCCTTGTAACCTCCAGGGGACGTCACTGAGCTCCTGTAACCTGTAGGTGGCGTCACTGAGCTCCTGTAACCTGTAGGTGGCGCTGTGCAGGCCTCTTATAACCTCCAGACTCTCGGGGTGACCGGCCCTTTAACATGATTTCTCTGCCGTCACTGACACCCCCATAGATCGCGCTCACAGGCTGCAGCAGCGCCCGGGGTGGGGGAGGGGGTATTATTATGTGGGGGCCGCTGGTGAGCGGGGATGACGCTGTCACTATTATAGTATATATATATATATATATATATATAGCAGCCACTGCAGCGTACGGACACGTGTGGAACTACATAGCCCAGCAATACACTGAGGTCACTGTCTAGTAACAATCTATACAGCGACACACCCTATAGCCTGGGAAAGCTGGGTGACGATCTATATGGCCTCCTAGCTATACAGCGACACACCCTATAGCCTGGGAAAGCTGGGTGACGATCTATATGGCCTCCTAGCTATACAGCGACACACCCTATAGCCAGGGAAAGCTGGGTGACGATCTATATGGCCTCCTAGCTATACAGCGACACATCCTATAGCCTGGGAAAGCTGGGTGACGATCTATATGGCCTCCTAGCTATACAGCGACACATCCTATAGCCTGGGAAAGCTGGGTGACTATCTATATGGCCTCCTAGCTATACAGCGACACATCCTATAGCCTGGGAAAGCTGGGTGACGATCTATATGGCCTCCTAGCTATACAGCGACACACCCTATAGCCTGGGAAAGCTGGGTGACGATCTATATGGCCTCCTAGCTATACAGCGACACATCCTATAGCCTGGGAAAGCTGGGTGACGATCTATATGGCCTCCTAGCTATACAGCGACACATCCTATAGCCTGGGAAAGCTGGGTGACGATCTATATGGCCTCCTAGCTATACAGCGACACACCCTATAGCCTGGGAAAGCTGGGTGACTATCTATATGGCCTCCTAGCTATACAGCGACACATCCTATAGCCTGGGAAAGCTGGGTGACGATCTATATGGCCTCCTAGCTATACAGCGACACACCCTATAGCCTGGGAAAGCTGGGTGACGATCTATATGGCCTCCTAGCTATACAGCGACACATCCTATAGCCTGGGAAAGCTGGGTGACGATCTATATGGCCTCCTAGCTATACAGCGACACATCCTATAGCCTGGGAAAGCTGGGTGACGATCTATATGGCCTCCTAGCTATACAGCGACACACCCTATAGCCAGGGAAAGCTGGGTGACGATCTATATGGCCTCCTAGCTATACAGCGACACATCCTATAGCCTGGGAAAGCTGGGTGACGATCTATATGGCCTCCTAGCTATACAGCGACACATCCTATAGCCTGGGAAAGCTGGGTGACTATCTATATGGCCTCCTAGCTATACAGCGACACATCCTATAGCCTGGGAAAGCTGGGTGACGATCTATATGGCCTCCTAGCTATACAGCGACACATCCTATAGCCTGGGAAAGCTGGGTGACGATCTATATGGCCTCCTAGCTATACAGCGACACATCCTATAGCCTGGGAAAGCTGGGTGACGATCTATATGGCCTCCTAGCTATACAGCGACACATCCTATAGCCTGGGAAAGCTGGGTGACGATCTATATGGCCTCCTAGCTATACAGCGACACACCCTATAGCCTGGGAAAGCTGGGTGACGATCTATATGGCCTCCTAGCTATACAGCGACACACCCTATAGCCTGGGAAAGCTGGGTGACGATCTATATGGCCTCCTAGCTATACAGCGACACACCCTATAGCCAGGGAAAGCTGGGTGACTATCTATATGGCCTCCTAGCTATACAGCGACACATCCTATAGCCTGGGAAAGCTGGGTGACGATCTTTATGGCCTCCTAGCTATACAGCGACACACCCTATAGCCTGGGAAAGCTGGGTGACGATCTATATGGCCTCCTAGCTATACAGCGACACATCCTATAGCCTGGGAAAGCTGGGTGACGATCTATATGGCCTCCTAGCTATACAGCGATACACCCTATAGCCTGGGAAAGCTGGGTGACGATCTATATGGCCTCCTAGCTATACAGCGACACATCCTATAGCCTGGGAAAGCTGGGTGACGATCTATATGGCCTCCTAGCTATACAGCGACACACCCTATAGCCTGGGAAAGCTGGGTGACGATCTATATGGCCTCCTAGCTATACAGCGACACACCCTATAGCCTGGGAAAGCTGGGTGACGATCTATATGGCCTCCTAGCTATACAGCGACACATCCTATAGCCTGGGAAAGCTGGGTGACGATCTATATGGCCTCCTAGCTATACAGCGACACATCCTATAGCCTGGGAAAGCTGGGTGACGATCTATATGGCCTCCTAGCTATACAGCGACACACCCTATAGCCTGGGAAATCTGGGTGACGATCTATATGGCCTCCTAGCTATACAGCGACACATCCTATAGCCTGGGAAAGCTGGGTGATTGGCCCTATGGGTGGTGGCAGCGGCCATAAACAGAAGGAGGTTGTGCAAGACTCGGAGCCGCCAATTTACAGCCCCCCCAAATCCCAGCTAATCTCTAGATAACAGGGGGTCGTCTGGAGCGGACGCCATTGTGACAAACCTTCAGCTCTGCGAGGCTGTGGTTTCCGCAGGTCACCTCTCTGTCCCTCACTATATACTTTCCCCGTGTTTCGGTCTGTGCGTGTTCTGGCAGCGGCCGCAGTGTTAGAGCCGTCAGGTGACAGAAGCCGCAGGTAAGCACTCGCCTCAGCAGTGAGAGGTTAATGAGCGGCCGGCGCCCCCTATGGGAACAAACACCACACTGCACCGACACACTGTAACAAACCCGCAGGAACCACAAGCAGAGATCCATGCGCTGGTCTTGTCACACACAACGCAGTGGTGTGCAGGGGGCGGGGCTAACAGGCTACACTGTATGATTGACAGCTCGTGTCAGTATCTGTGTGACTGTCGCTCACATAGGCCGGCGCCCCCCACAGTCATATGTGGGATTGCACACAGCGATATTATTAGAGGAACGGGCCATTGCTTAGCAACCAAGGTGTGAGCCAGCGGGTGACAACAGTGCGAGGGGGCAAGACAGCAGTGGGCACATGGTAAGGGGGCAACAGAGGGGGCAGGACAGCGGTGAGCACATGGTAAGGGGGCAACAGAGGGGGCAGGACAGCGGTGGGCACATGGTAAGGGGGCAACAGAGGGGGCAGGACAGCGGTGGGCACATGGTAAGGGGGCAACAGAGGGGGCAAGACAGCGGTGAGCACATGGTAAGGGGGCAACAGAGGGGGCAGGACAGCGGTGGGCACATGGTAAGGGGGCAACAGAGGGGGCAGGACAGCGGTGGGCACATGGTAAGGGGGCAACAGAGGGGGCAGGACAGCGGTGAGCACATGGTAAGGGGGCAACAGAGGGGGCAGGACAGCGGTGGGCACATGGTAAGGGGGCAACAGAGGGGGCAAGACAGCGGTGAGCACATGGTAAGGGGGCAACAGAGGGGGCAGGACAGCGGTGAGCACATGGTAAGGGGGCAACAGAGGGGGCAGGACAGCGGTGGGCACATGGTAAGGGGGCAACAGAGGGGGCAAGACAGCGGTGAGCACATGGTAAGGGGGCAACAGAGGGGGCAGGACAGCGGTGGGCACATGGTAAGGGGGCAACAGAGGGAGAGGACAGCGGTGAGAACATGGTAAGGGGGCAACAGAGGGGGCAGGACAGCGGTGGGCACATGGTAAGGGGGCAACAGAGGGGGAGGACAGCGGTGAGAACATGGTAAGGGGGCAACAGAGGGGGCAGGACAGCGGTGAGCACATGGTAAGGGGGCAACAGAGGGGGCAGGACAGCGGTGTGCACATGGTAAGGGGGCAACAGAGGGGGCAGGACAGCGGTGAGCACATGGTAAGGGGGCAACAGAGGGGGAGGACAGCGGTGAGCACATGGTAAGGGGGCAACAGAGGGGGCAGGACAGCGGTGAGAACATGGTAAGGGGGCAACAGAGGGGGAGGACAGCGGTGAGAACATGGTAAGGGGGCAACAGAGGGGGCAGGACAGCGGTGAGCACATGGTAAGGGGGCAACAGAGGGGGCAGGACAGCGGTGGGCACATGGTAAGGGGGCAACAGAGGGGGCAAGACAGCGGTGAGCACATGGTAAGGGGGCAACAGAGGGGGCAGGACAGCGGTGAGCACATGGTAAGGGGGCAACAGAGGGGGCAGGACAGCGGTGGGCACATGGTAAGGGGGCAACAGAGGGGGCAAGACAGCGGTGAGCACATGGTAAGGGGGCAACAGAGGGGGCAGGACAGCGGTGGGCACATGGTAAGGGGGCAACAGAGGGAGAGGACAGCGGTGAGAACATGGTAAGGGGGCAACAGAGGGGGCAGGACAGCGGTGGGCACATGGTAAGGGGGCAACAGAGGGGGAGGACAGCGGTGAGAACATGGTAAGGGGGCAACAGAGGGGGCAGGACAGCGGTGAGCACATGGTAAGGGGGCAACAGAGGGGGCAGGACAGCGGTGTGCACATGGTAAGGGGGCAACAGAGGGGGCAGGACAGCGGTGAGCACATGGTAAGGGGGCAACAGAGGGGGAGGACAGCGGTGAGCACATGGTAAGGGGGCAACAGAGGGGGCAGGACAGCGGTGAGAACATGGTAAGGGGGCAACAGAGGGGGAGGACAGCGGTGAGAACATGGTAAGGGGGCAACAGAGGGGGCAGGACAGCGGTGAGAACATGGTAAGGGGGCAACAGAGGGGGCAGGACAGCGGTGGGCACATGGTAAGGGGGCAACAGAGGGGGCAGGACAGCGGTGAGCACATGGTAAGGGGGCAACAGAGGGGGCAGGACAGCGGTGGGCACATGGTAAGGGGGCAACAGAGGGGGCAGGACAGCGGTGGGCACATGGTAAGGGGGCAACAGAGGGGGCAGGACAGCGGTGGGCACATGGTAAGGGGGCAACAGAGGGGGCAGGACAGCGGTGGGCACATGGTAAGGGGGCAACAGAGGGGGCAGGACAGCGGTGGGCACATGGTAAGGGGGCAACAGAGGGGGCAGGACAGCGGTGGGCACATGGTAAGGGGGCAACAGAGGGGGCAGGACAGCGGTGGGCACATGGTAAGGGGGCAACAGAGGGGGCAGGACAGCGGTGAGCACATGGTAAGGGGGCAACAGAGGGGGCAGGACAGCGGTGAGCACATGGTAAGGGGGCAACAGAGGGGGCAGGACAGCGGTGGGCACAGGGTAAGGGGGCAACAGAGGGGGCAGGACAGCGGTGGGCACATGGTAAGGGGGCAACAGAGGGGGCAGGACAGCGGTGAGAACATGGTAAGGGGGCAACGGAGGGGGCAGGACAGCGGTGAGCACATGGTAAGGGGGCAACAGAGGGGGCAGGACAGCGGTGAGCACATGGTAAGGGGGCAACAGAGGGGGCAGGACAGCGGTGAGCACATGGTAAGGGGGCAACGGAGGGGGCAGGACAGCGGGGAGCACATGGTAAGGAGGCAACAGAGGGGGCAAGACAGCGGTGAGCACATGGTAAGGGGGCAACAGAGGGGGCAGGACAGCGGTGTGCACATGGTAAGGGGGCAACAGAGGGGGCAGGACAGCGGTGGGCACATGGTAAGGGGGCAACAGAGGGAGAGGACAGCGGTGAGAACATGGTAAGGGGGCAACAGAGGGGGCAGGACAGCGGTGGGCACATGGTAAGGGGGCAACAGAGGGGGAGGACAGCGGTGAGAACATGGTAAGGGGGCAACAGAGGGGGCAGGACAGCGGTGAGCACATGGTAAGGGGGCAACAGAGGGGGCAGGACAGCGGTGTGCACATGGTAAGGGGGCAACAGAGGGGGCAGGACAGCGGTGAGCACATGGTAAGGGGGCAACAGAGGGGGAGGACAGCGGTGAGCACATGGTAAGGGGGCAACAGAGGGGGCAGGACAGCGGTGAGAACATGGTAAGGGGGCAACAGAGGGGGAGGACAGCGGTGAGAACATGGTAAGGGGGCAACAGAGGGGGCAGGACAGCGGTGAGAACATGGTAAGGGGGCAACAGAGGGGGCAGGACAGCGGTGGGCACATGGTAAGGGGGCAACAGAGGGGGCAGGACAGCGGTGAGCACATGGTAAGGGGGCAACAGAGGGGGCAGGACAGCGGTGGGCACATGGTAAGGGGGCAACAGAGGGGGCAGGACAGCGGTGGGCACATGGTAAGGGGGCAACAGAGGGGGCAGGACAGCGGTGGGCACATGGTAAGGGGGCAACAGAGGGGGCAGGACAGCGGTGGGCACATGGTAAGGGGGCAACAGAGGGGGCAGGACAGCGGTGGGCACATGGTAAGGGGGCAACAGAGGGGGCAGGACAGCGGTGGGCACATGGTAAGGGGGCAACAGAGGGGGCAGGACAGCGGTGGGCACATGGTAAGGGGGCAACAGAGGGGGCAGGACAGCGGTGAGCACATGGTAAGGGGGCAACAGAGGGGGCAGGACAGCGGTGAGCACATGGTAAGGGGGCAACAGAGGGGGCAGGACAGCGGTGGGCACAGGGTAAGGGGGCAACAGAGGGGGCAGGACAGCGGTGGGCACATGGTAAGGGGGCAACAGAGGGGGCAGGACAGCGGGGAGCACATGGTAAGGAGGCAACAGAGGGGGCAGGACAGCGGGGAGCACATGGTAAGGAGGCAACAGAGGGGGCAGGACAGCGGTGAGCACATGGTAAGGGGGCAACAGAGGGGGCAGGACAGCGGTGTGCACATGGTAAGGGGGCAACAGAGGGGGCAGGACAGCGGTGAGCACATGGTAAGGGGGCAACAGAGGGGGAGGACAGCGGTGAGCACATGGTAAGGGGGCAACAGAGGGGGCAGGACAGCGGTGAGAACATGGTAAGGGGGCAACAGAGGGGGAGGACAGCGGTGAGAACATGGTAAGGGGGCAACAGAGGGGGCAGGACAGCGGTGAGAACATGGTAAGGGGGCAACAGAGGGGGCAGGACAGCGGTGGGCACATGGTAAGGGGGCAACAGAGGGGGCAGGACAGCGGTGAGCACATGGTAAGGGGGCAACAGAGGGGGCAGGACAGCGGTGGGCACATGGTAAGGGGGCAACAGAGGGGGCAGGACAGCGGTGGGCACATGGTAAGGGGGCAACAGAGGGGGCAGGACAGCGGTGGGCACATGGTAAGGGGGCAACAGAGGGGGCAGGACAGCGGTGGGCACATGGTAAGGGGGCAACAGAGGGGGCAGGACAGCGGTGGGCACATGGTAAGGGGGCAACAGAGGGGGCAGGACAGCGGTGGGCACATGGTAAGGGGGCAACAGAGGGGGCAGGACAGCGGTGGGCACATGGTAAGGGGGCAACAGAGGGGGCAGGACAGCGGTGAGCACATGGTAAGGGGGCAACAGAGGGGGCAGGACAGCGGTGAGCACATGGTAAGGGGGCAACAGAGGGGGCAGGACAGCGGTGGGCACAGGGTAAGGGGGCAACAGAGGGGGCAGGACAGCGGTGGGCACATGGTAAGGGGGCAACAGAGGGGGCAGGACAGCGGTGAGAACATGGTAAGGGGGCAACGGAGGGGGCAGGACAGCGGTGAGCACATGGTAAGGGGGCAACAGAGGGGGCAGGACAGCGGTGAGCACATGGTAAGGGGGCAACAGAGGGGGCAGGAC
The DNA here is from genome assembly GCF_031893055.1 of Leptodactylus fuscus. Taxonomy (NCBI): domain Eukaryota; kingdom Metazoa; phylum Chordata; class Amphibia; order Anura; family Leptodactylidae; genus Leptodactylus; species Leptodactylus fuscus. The sequence continues at coordinate 29,718 of NW_027440344.1, forward strand.
AGCGGTGAGCACATGGTAAGGGGGCAACGGAGGGGGCAGGACAGCGGGGAGCACATGGTAAGGAGGCAACAGAGGGGGCAGGACAGCGGTGAGCACATGGTAAGGGGGCAACAGAGGGGGCAGGACAGCGGTGGGCACATGGTAAGGGGGCAACAGAGGGGGCAGGACAGCGGTGGGCACATGGTAAGGGGGCAGGACAGCGGTGGGCACATGGTAAGGGGGCAACAGAGGGGGCAGGACCGCGGTGAGAACATGGTAAGGGGGCAACAGAGGGGGCAGGACAGCAGTGAGCACATGGTAAGGGGGCAACAGAGGGGGCAGGACAGCGGTGAGCACATGGTAAGGGGGCAACAGAGGGGGCAGGACAGCGGTGAGCACATGGTAAGGGGGCAACAGAGGGGGCAGGACAGCGGTGAGCACATGGTAAGGGGGCAACAGAGGGGGAGGACAGCGGTGTGCACATGGTAAGGGGGCAACAGAGGGGGCAGGACAGCGGTGAGCACATGGTAAGGGGGCAACAGAGGGGGCAGGACAGCGGTGAGCACATGGTAAGGGGGCAACAGAGGGGGAGGACAGCGGTGTGCACATGGTAAGGGGGCAACAGAGGGGGCAGGACAGCGGTGAGCACATGGTAAGGGGGCAACAGAGGGGGCAGGACAGCGGTGTGCACATGGTAAGGGGGCAACAGAGGGGGCAGGACAGCGGTGAGCACATGGTAAGGGGGCAACCCCGGGGTAGTTGTTAGGGGTACACGGGCTGCTTCACACGGTGTCAAGGAATTTGGTTCGGAAACAATCTGCTCCAGTCATTGTCTGGCGGTTTTCGGCGCGGTTTTTCCACCTGAAAAAAACCGATGGGTGACAACGGGAGGCGGAAAGACTGCAGATTTTGCCAATTTTGCGTCCAGAAACCGCAACGAAGTGTTTCTGCATCCCACTGACTCCCATTAGATTTTTCAGGTGGAGAAACTGCGCCGAAAACCGTCTGAAGAAAAGTCGTGTCGCTTCTGTTATCTGCTAGAGGATCACACAGGACTCAAGGCGGACTCCGAGACACAATCCTGACCACTGTGTGAACTAGCCCTTAGTTAGGGGGTCCCTGGCAGGGTATCAGTCAGGGGGTCCCCGGCAGGGTGTCAGTCAGGGGGTCCCCGGCAGGGTGTCAGTCAGGGGGTCCCCGGCAGGGTGTCAGTCAGGGGGTCCCCGGCAGGGTGTCAGTCAGGGGGTCCCCGGCAGGGTGTCAGTCAGGGGGTCCCCGGCAGGGTGTCAGTCAGGGGGTCCCCGGCAGGGTGTCAGTCAGGGGGTCCCCGGCAGGGTGTCAGTCAGGGGGTCCCCGGCAGGGTGTCAGTCAGGGGGTCCCCGGCAGGGTGTCAGTCAGGGGGTCCCCGGCAGGGTGTCAGTCAGGGGGTCCCCGGCAGGGTGTCAGTCAGGGGGTCCCCGGCAGGGTGTCAGTCAGGGGGTCCCCGGCAGGGTGTCAGTCAGGGGGTCCCCGGCAGGGTGTCAGTCAGGGGGTCCCCGGCAGGGTGTCAGTCAGGGGGTCCCCGGCAGGGTGTCAGTCAGGGGGTCCCCGGCAGGGTGTCAGTCAGGGGGTCCCCGGCAGGGTGTCAGTCAGGGGGTCCCCGCAGTTTCCATGGCCGCAGCACTTGTCCCCTCCCCCGCACACCGGGCCGGCTCCGTTACTCACCGTGGATTCCGGTCTGGTGCGCCATGTCGTGATACGGTGACAGCTCGGGATCAGGGAGCGGCTCTCACTGGCCTGCGGGAGAGGCGGGGCCGGATACCCGGGGGGCGGGGCTACACTGGAGCGGGCGGACCAATGAAAGGCTGAGCCGCGCGGCAAACAGGAAGGTCCAGGGCATGCCGGGAGATGTAGTCCTGTGAGTCTGCGCGACCTCAAGGGGCGGGGCTGTGTGTCACTGCTGACAGGAATGTGGGGCTGAGCATGCTGGGACTTGTAGTTATAGACACAGAAATAAAGCTGGACAACAATGTTCTGATAATTCTAGAGATTGTACAGATATAAAGATCAGTGAGGAGAGAGATTGTCTGTGAGGAGATCTGACCCCTTCTAATGTCATCCCTGCGGCAACTGATGGACCGCCAATAACTTATCAGTAGAGAATAATAGACAATCCACCAATAATAGATAATACACCGATAATAGATAATACACCGATAATAGACAATACACCGATAATAGATAATACACCGATAATAGATAATACACCGATAATAGATAATACACCGATAATAGACAGTACACCGATAATAGATAATACACCGATAATAGATAATACACCGATAATAGATAATACACCGATAATAGACAGTACACCGATAATAGATAATACACCGATAATAGACAGTACACCGATAATAGATAATACACCGATAATAGATAATACACCGATAATAGATAATACACCGATAATAGATAATACACCGATAATAGACAATACACCGATAATAGATAATACACCGATAATAGATAATACACCGATAATAGACAATACACCGATAATAGACAGTACACCGATAATAGATAATACACCGATAATAGACAATACACCGATAATAGATAATACACCGATAATAGATAATACACCGATAATAGACAATACACCGATAATAGACAATACACCGATAATAGACAGTACACCGATAATAGACAATACACCGATAATAGACAGTACACCGATAATAGACAATCCACCAATAATAGATAATACACCGATAATAGATAATACACCGATAATAGACAATACACCGATAATAGATAATACACCGATAATAGATAATACACCGATAATAGATAATACACCGATAATAGACAGTACACCGATAATAGATAATACACCGATAATAGATAATACACCGATAATAGACAGTACACCGATAATAGATAATACACCGATAATAGACAGTACACCGATAATAGATAATACACCGATAATAGATAATACACCGATAATAGACAGTACACCGATAATAGATAATACACCGATAATAGATAATACACCGATAATAGATAATACACCGATAATAGATAATACACCGATAATAGATAATACACCGATAATAGATAATACACCGATAATAGATAATACACCGATAATAGATAATACACCGATAATAGACAGTACACCGATAATAGATAATACACCGATAATAGATAATACACCGATAATAGACAGTACACCGATAATAGATAATACACCGATAATAGACAGTACACCGATAATAGATAATACACCGATAATAGATAATACACCGATAATAGATAATACACCGATAATAGATAATACACCGATAATAGACAGTACACCGATAATAGATAATACACCGATAATAGATAATACACCGATAATAGATAATACACCGATAATAGATAATACACCGATAATAGATAATACACCGATAATAGACAATACACCGATAATAGATAATACACCGATAATAGATAATACACCGATAATAGATAATACACCGATAATAGACAATACACCGATAATAGATAATACACCGATAATAGATAATACACCGATAATAGACAATACACCGATAATAGACAGTACACCGATAATAGATAATACACCGATAATAGACAATACACCGATAATAGATAATACACCGATAATAGATAATACACCGATAATAGACAATACACCGATAATAGACAATACACCGATAATAGACAGTACACCGATAATAGACAATACACCGATAATAGACAGTACACCGATAATAGACAATCCACCAATAATAGATAATACACCGATAATAGATAATACACCGATAATAGACAATACACCGATAATAGATAATACACCGATAATAGATAATACACCGATAATAGATAATACACCGATAATAGACAGTACACCGATAATAGATAATACACCGATAATAGATAATACACCGATAATAGACAGTACACCGATAATAGATAATACACCGATAATAGACAGTACACCGATAATAGATAATACACCGATAATAGATAATACACCGATAATAGACAGTACACCGATAATAGATAATACACCGATAATAGATAATACACCGATAATAGATAATACACCGATAATAGATAATACACCGATAATAGATAATACACCGATAATAGACAATACACCGATAATAGATAATACACCGATAATAGATAATACACCGATAATAGACAATACACCGATAATAGACAGTACACCGATAATAGATAATACACCGATAATAGACAGTACACCGATAATAGATAATACACCGATAATAGATAATACACCGATAATAGATAATACACCGATAATAGACAATACACCGATAATAGATAATACACCGATAATAGATAATACACCGATAATAGATAATACACCGATAATAGACAATACACCGATAATAGACAGTACACCGATAATAGACAATACACCGATAATAGACAGTACACCGATAATAGATAATACACCGATAATAGACAATACACCGATAATAGATAATACACCGATAATAGACAGTACACCGATAATAGATAATACACCGATAATAGATAATACACCGATAATAGATAATACACCGATAATAGACAATACACCGATAATAGACAGTACACCGATAATAGATAATACACCGATAATAGACAGTACACCGATAATAGATAATACACCGATAATAGATAATACACCGATAATAGATAATACACCGATAATAGACAATACACCGATAATAGACAGTACACCGATAATAGATAATACACCGATAATAGACAGTACACCGATAATAGATAATACACCGATAATAGATAATACACCGATAATAGACAATACACCGATAATAGACAATACACCGATAATAGACAATACACCGATAATAGATAATACACCGATAATAGACAATACACCGATAATAGACAGTACACCGATAATAGATAATACACCGATAATAGACAATACACCGATAATAGACAATACACCGATAATAGATAATACACCGATAATAGACAATACACCGATAATAGACAATACACCGATAATAGATAATACACCGATAATAGACAATACACCGATAATAGATAATACACCGATAATAGATAATACACCGATAATAGATAATACACCGATAATAGACAGTACACCGATAATAGATAATACACCGATAATAGATAATACACCGATAATAGACAGTACACCGATAATAGATAATACACCGATAATAGACAGTACACCGATAATAGATAATACACCGATAATAGATAATACACCGATAATAGATAATACACCGATAATAGATAATACACCGATAATAGACAGTACACCGATAATAGATAATACACCGATAATAGATAATACACCGATAATAGATAATACACCGATAATAGATAATACACCGATAATAGACAATACACCGATAATAGATAATACACCGATAATAGATAATACACCGATAATAGACAATACACCGATAATAGACAGTACACCGATAATAGATAATACACCGATAATAGACAATACACCGATAATAGATAATACACCGATAATAGATAATACACCGATAATAGACAATACACCGATAATAGACAATACACCGATAATAGACAGTACACCGATAATAGACAATACACCGATAATAGACAGTACACCGATAATAGACAATCCACCAATAATAGATAATACACCGATAATAGATAATACACCGATAATAGACAATACACCGATAATAGATAATACACCGATAATAGATAATACACCGATAATAGATAATACACCGATAATAGACAGTACACCGATAATAGATAATACACCGATAATAGATAATACACCGATAATAGACAGTACACCGATAATAGATAATACACCGATAATAGACAGTACACCGATAATAGATAATACACCGATAATAGATAATACACCGATAATAGACAGTACACCGATAATAGATAATACACCGATAATAGATAATACACCGATAATAGATAATACACCGATAATAGATAATACACCGATAATAGATAATACACCGATAATAGACAATACACCGATAATAGATAATACACCGATAATAGATAATACACCGATAATAGACAATACACCGATAATAGACAGTACACCGATAATAGATAATACACCGATAATAGACAATACACCGATAATAGATAATACACCGATAATAGATAATACACCGATAATAGATAATACACCGATAATAGACAATACACCGATAATAGACAGTACACCGATAATAGACAATACACCGATAATAGACAGTACACCGATAATAGATAATACACCGATAATAGACAATACACCGATAATAGATAATACACCGATAATAGACAGTACACCGATAATAGATAATACACCGATAATAGATAATACACCGATAATAGACAATACACCGATAATAGACAATACACCGATAATAGACAATACACCGATAATAGACAGTACACCGATAATAGATAATACACCGATAATAGACAGTACACCGATAATAGATAATACACCGATAATAGATAATACACCGATAATAGACAATACACCGATAATAGACAATACACCGATAATAGATAATACACCGATAATAGATAATACACCGATAATAGATAATACACCGATAATAGACAATACACCGATAATAGACAGTACACCGATAATAGATAATACACCGATAATAGACAATACACCGATAATAGACAATACACCGATAATAGATAATACACCGATAATAGACAATACACCGATAATAGACAGTACACCGATAATAGACAATACACCGATAATAGACAGTACACCGATAATAGATAATACACCGATAATAGACAGTACACCGATAATAGATAATACACCGATAATAGACAATACACCGATAATAGACAGTACACCGATAATAGACAATACACCGATAATAGACAATACACCGATAATAGATAATACACCGATAATAGATAATACACCGATAATAGACAGTACACCGATAATAGATAATACACCGATAATAGATAATACACCGATAATAGACAATACACCGATAATAGATAATACACCGATAATAGATAATACAACGATAATAGGCCCCATCTACATTATCATCAGAGATCTGACTTTCATAGTAAATACTAGGAGATTATTATACAATAACAAAGTTCTAGGCACCGCCCCTTTAAGATGCAGCCGCTTGTTCCTAAATGGTTCCTGTAAATTGAATTTTGACACTGAACCACAACATTTCTGTCACTTCTCTTTGTCAGTTCCTTTGACCAGTTTTTTTGCTTCCTGTTTCTAATACAGAAGAGGGAAGGGGTCTAGGGAATCATCACCAGGACGAAGATCAAAAAAGTGGTGCGACCCCCCCACCTTTCCCCTCCGTAATCAGGTATATATATCTTTTTAATCACAACCCCTCAGCACTGACTACATTGTCACACGAAATATCTAATCAGATGAATAGCAACAAATATATATTACCAGAATACAATACCATACAATACCGCCATAGTGACCATGTACATAGGAGGTAGTATTATAGTAGTTATATTCTTGTACATAGGAGCAGTATTATAGTAGTTATATTCTTGTATATATGAGTAGTATTATAGTAGTTATATTCTTGTACATAGGAGTAGTATTATAGTAGTTATATTCTTGTACATAGGAGCAGTATTATAGTAGTTATATTCTTGTACATAGGAGTAGTATTATAGTAGTTATATTCTTGTACATAGGAGCAGTATTATAGTAGTTATATTCTTGTACATAGGAGGTAGTATTATAGTAGTTATATTCTTGTACATAGGAGCAGTATTATAGTAGTTATATTCTTGTACATAGGAGTAGTATTATAGTAGTTATATTCTTGTACATAGGAGTAGTATTATAGTAGTTATATTCTTGTACATAGGAGTAGTATTATAGTAGTTATATTCTTGTACATAGGAGTAGTATTATAGTAGTTATATTCTTGTATATAGGAGTAGTATTATAGTAGTTATATTCTTGTACATAGGAGTAGTATTATAGTAGTTATATTCTTGTACATAGGAGGTAGTATTATAGTAGTTATATTCTTGTACATAGGAGTAGTATTATAGTAGTTATATTCTTGTATATAGGAGTAGTATTATAGTAGTTATATTCTTGTACATAGGAGGTAGTATTATAGTAGTTATATTCTTGTACATAGGGGGTAGTATTATAGTAGTTATATTCTTGTACATAGGAGGTAGTATTATAGTAGTTATATTCTTGTACATAGGAGGTAGTATTATAGTAGTTATATTCTTGTACATAGGAGTAGTATTATAGTAGTTATATTCTTGTACATAGGAGCAGTATTATAGTAGTTATATTCTTGTACATAGGAGGTAGTATTATAGTAGATATATTCTTGTACATAGGAGCAGTATTATAGTAGTTATATTCTTGTACATAGGAGTAGTATTATAGTAGTTATATTCTTGTACATAGGAGTAGTATTATAGTAGTTATATTCTTGTACATAGGAGCAGTATTATAGTAGTTATATTCTTGTACATAGGAGGTAGTATTATAGTAGTTATATTCTTGTACATAGGAGTAGTATTATAGTAGTTATATTCTTGTACATAGGAGCAGTATTATAGTAGTTATATTCTTGTACATAGGGGGTAGTATTATAGTAGTTATATTCTTGTACATAGGAGGTAGTATTATAGTAGTTATATTCTTGTACATAGGAGGTAGTATTATAGTAGTTATATCCTTGTACATAGGAGCAGTATTATAGTAGTTATATTCTTGTACATAGGAGTAGTATTATAGTAGTTATATTCTTGTACATAGGAGCAGTATTATAGTAGTTATATTCTTGTACATAGGAGGTAGTATTATAGTAGATATATTCTTGTACATAGGAGCAGTATTATAGTAGTTATATTCTTGTACATAGGAGTAGTATTATAGTAGTTATATTCTTGTACATAGGAGTAGTATTATAGTAGTTATATTCTTGTACATAGGAGCAGTATTATAGTAGTTATATTCTTGTACATAGGAGGTAGTATTATAGTAGTTATATTCTTGTACATAGGAGTAGTATTATAGTAGTTATATTCTTGTACATAGGAGCAGTATTATAGTAGTTATATTCTTGTACATAGGAGGTAGTATTATAGTAGATATATTCTTGTACATAGGAGCAGTATTATAGTAGTTATATTCTTGTACATAGGAGTAGTATTATAGTAGTTATATTCTTGTACATAGGAGGTAGTATTATAGTAGTTATATTCTTGTACATAGGAGCAGTATTATAGTAGTTATATTCTTGTACATAGGAGGTAGTATTATAGTAGTTATATTCTTGTACATAGGAGTAGTATTATAGTAGTTATATTCTTGTACATAGGAGCAGTATTATAGTAGATATATTCTTGTGCATAGGAGTAGTATTATAGTAGTTATATTCTTGTACATAGGAGCAGTATTATAGTAGTTATATTCTTGTACATAGGAGGTAGTATTATAGTAGTTATATTCTGGTACATAGGAGTAGTATTATAGTAGTTATATTCTTGTACATAGGAGGTAGTATTATAGTAGATATATTCTTGTACATAGGAGCAGTATTATAGTAGTTATATTCTTGTACATAGGAGGTAGTATTATAGTGGTTATATTCTTGTACATAGGAGCAGTATTATAGTAGTTATATTCTTGTACATAGGAGCAGTATTATAGTAGATATATTCTTGTGCATAGGAGTAGTATTATAGTAGTTATATTCTTGTACATAGGAGCAGTATTATAGTAGTTATATTCTTGTACATAGGAGGTAGTATTATAGTAGTTATATTCTGGTACATAGGAGTAGTATTATAGTAGTTATATTCTTGTACATAGGAGTAGTATTATAGTAGTTATATTCTTGTACATAGGAGCAGTATTATAGTAGATATATTCTTGTGCATAGGAGTAGTATTATAGTAGTTATATTCTTGTACATAGGAGCAGTATTATAGTAGTTATATTCTTGTACATAGGAGGTAGTATTATAGTAGTTATATTCTGGTACATAGGAGTAGTATTATAGTAGTTATATTCTTGTACATAGGAGGTAGTATTATAGTAGATATATTCTTGTACATAGGAGCAGTATTATAGTAGTTATATTCTTGTACATAGGAGGTAGTATTATAGTAGTTATATTCTTGTACATAGGAGGTAGTATTATAGTAGTTATATTCTTGTACATAGGAGTAGTATTATAGTAGTTATATTCTTGTACATAGGAGTAGTATTATAGTAGTTATATTCTTGTACATAGGAGTAGTATTATAGTAGTTATATTCTTGTACATAGGGGTAGTATTATAGTAGTTATATTCTTGTACATAGGAGCAGTATTATAGTAGTTATATTCTTGTACATAGGAGGTAGTATTATAGTAGTTATATTCTTGTACATAGGAGTAGTATTATAGTAGTTATATTCTTGTACATAGGAGTAGTATTATAGTAGTTATATTCTTGTACATAGGAGCAGTATTATAGTAGTTATATTCTTGTACATAGGAGGTAGTATTATAGTAGTTATATTCTGGTACATAGGAGTAGTATTATAGTAGTTATATTCTTGTACATAGGAGGTAGTATTATAGTAGATATATTCTTGTACATAGGAGCAGTATTATAGTAGTTATATTCTTGTACATAGGAGCAGTATTATAGTAGTTATATTCTTGTACATAGGAGGTAGTATTATAGTAGTTATATTCTTGTATATAGGAGTAGTATTATAGTAGTTATATTCTTGTACATAGGAGCAGTATTATAGTAGTTATATTCTTGTACATAGGAGGTAGTATTATAGTAGTTATATTCTTGTACATAGGAGTAGTATTATAGTAGTTATATTCTTGTACATAGGAGTAGTATTATAGTAGTTATATTCTTGTACATAGGGGTAGTATTATAGTAGTTATATTCTTGTACATAGGAGCAGTATTATAGTAGTTATATTCTTGTACATAGGAGGTAGTATTATAGTAGTTATATTCTTGTACATAGGAGTAGTATTATAGTAGTTATATTCTTGTACATAGGAGTAGTATTATAGTAGTTATATTCTTGTACATAGGAGTAGTATTATAGTAGTTATATTCTTGTACATAGGAGTAGTATTATAGTAGTTATATTCTTGTACATTGAATGTAGTATTATAGTAGTTATATTCTTGTACATAGGAGTAGTATTATAGTAGTTATATTCTTGTACATAGGAGTAGTATTATAGTAGTTATATTCTTGTACATAGGAGCAGTATTATAGTAGTTATATTCTTGTACATAGGAGTAGTATTATAGTAGTTATATTCCTGTACATAGGAGCAGTATTATAGTAGTTATATTCTTGTACATAGGAGGTAGTATTATAGTAGTTATATTCTTGTACATAGGAGGTAGTATTATAGTAGTTATATTCTTGTACATAGGAGTAGTATTATAGTAGTTATATTCTTGTACATAGGAGCAGTATTATAGTAGTTATATTCTTGTACATAGGAGGTAGTATTATAGTAGTTATATTCTTGTACATAGGAGTAGTATTATAGTAGTTATATTCTTGTACATAGGAGGTAGTATTATAGTAGATATATTCTTGTACATAGGAGCAGTATTATAGTAGTTATATTCTTGTACATAGGAGCAGTATTATAGTAGTTATATTCTTGTACATAGGAGTAGTATTATAGTAGTTATATTCCTGTACATAGGAGGTAGTATTATAGTAGTTATATTCTTGTACATAGGAGTAGTATTATAGTAGTTATATTCTTGTACATAGGGGTAGTATTATAGTAGTTATATTCTTGTACATAGGAGCAGTATTATAGTAGTTATATTCTTGTACATAGGAGGTAGTATTATAGTAGTTATATTCTTGTACATAGGAGCAGTATTATAATAGTTATATTCTTGTACATAGGAGTAGTATTATAGTAGTTATATTCTTGTATATAGGACTAGTATTATAGTAGTTATATTCTTGTACATAGGAGTAGTATTATAGTAGTTATATTCTTGTACATAGGAGTAGTATTATAGTAGTTATATTCTTGTACATAGGAGGTAGTATTATAGTAGTTATATTCTTGTACATAGGAGCAGTATTATAGTAGTTATATTCTTGTACATAGGAGTAGTATTATAGTAGTTATATTCTTGTATATAGGAGTAGTATTATAGTAGTTATATTCTTGTACATAGGAGGTAGTATTATAGTAATTATATTCTTGTACATAGGAGTAGTATTATAGTAGTTATATTCTTGTGAAACAAAAAAGAAAAAGTTTAAAACGTAGGCTCACCAATCTTCAGGGTGCACGGCTGAATGATCCCGGACTCCAGGGGAAGACGAAAAGTCAAGTAGTAAAAAAATGATTAAGGGGTATAGCATACCCAGAAACGCGTCAGCTAGTTCAAGCCAGTTTATGGGTTTTTAAATGCACTTTTGAGTTTATCACTGTCACTTGTTATTTTATTCATTGTATCCACCCATTGTTTTATGGACAATTAAAGGATAGTTTTTAGTTAATCTCAGGAGTGCGGACTGGAATACCTTTTTTTACTAGTTATATTCTTGTATATAGGAGCAGTATTATAATAATATAACACATATACGTCACGTCAATCACTATCACAGACACAATGATGATATCGGTCACTTTATTATTGCAGGCGGTATATATCACATCAGGCAGCATATAATATATAACATGGGGTTGAGATGATTTGGGGTCAGTAGTAATAATGATTCTGTTGCGGTATAGAATGTTCTGGAGACTTTTTTGGCTTCTTGTTGTGATTTATTCGACTCCTTTCATGAACTCTAAAAATTCTGTAAAGAAATAAAGATGAAGACATGAGATCCCGGGAGATCTGGACATTAAATCTTGTATCGTCCTGTAATGTTCTCACCATCATAGTCGATTCTGCCGTCGTTATTCTTGTCCCCGTCTCTCATCAGCTCCTCGATGTCGTCCTCAGTTATGGTCTCGCCTGTCGCTTGCAGCATCGTCTTCAGCTCCTCGAGATCAATGTAACCATCTGCGTTTCTGCAGACATGGGAAGATCTGGTTTTATCTCTGCTTTCCCCTCCCATTGTAAGTTTCTTATTTGCATATAGTATTGTAGATACTGTATTGTGCTCTGATACTCCAGTCACATCCAGAGCTGCATGAATTATTTCTCTCATCTCCGTTACTGCTGCCACCTGCTGGTCCAGACATCTTTTGGGATCTGGGCTTGGCCTATAGCAGGTGTCTGCCAGCAAAGGCAGCAACTACCAGACTGCAGCTCTGAGTGTGAATAGTGTGTGAGACGTGCGCATATAGCCCTAGAACAGACCAGAATCTAAACGCAGCTTTGGATGTAACTAGAATATAAAAATGATTTGATTGGAGCACAAGGAGTGTGGTTGCAGTTTTGGATGTGACTGGAGTAATGGAACGAAACACAGCATTTGATGTGACTGGAGCATAAGAAATGCAAATACAACTGCAAATCTGCCCTGGATTAAAAAGAATGACTGCAGCTTTGGTTGTGACTTGAGTATATGATAGACACTAGAGCTCTTGTAGAGGTCCACATTGCTGTATATGGCTTGTCTCACAGGGTGCTGTATTCCTGAGCGGGGGATGGGGAGGGGGTCTTCCTATCTTTGCAGGGGTGTCAGAGACACTTTACAGTCATCGTCTCTCATCACTCACTTGTCAAACATGCGGAAAAGATCTGACAACTCCTCCTCCGATTTTCCTTTGCTGTCGTCTTTCATACACCGGACCATCATGACCAGGAACTCATCGAAGTCCACCGTGCCGCTACCTGTAAGCAGAACGCAATGGATAATAAGCTGCTGCAAAACTCCCATCATGTCCATCTGAATCCTGAGAGTCAATCACCAAAAATACTGAACTGCCTTGTCTATAACTTGTGTGCAGTGTGACTGCAGCTCTGGATGGGACTGGAGTATATGACCTAGTCTTAAAGTGTGAAGCAGACGTAGAGACCTATGAGGAAGAAGTACAACACTCACCATCCTCATCCACCTCGTCGATCATCTCCTGCAGCTCCTCGGGGGTGGGGTTTTGTCCCAGCATTCTCATCACTTTGCCCAGCTCCTTTGTACTGATACATCCGTCCTCCGCGTCTTGTACGAAAATATCGAAAGCTGCTCTAAATTCTGGGGAACAAAGGAGAAAAAGGCGTCAGGTTTATAAATATTCAATTTCTGCAACTTCTACAAGACTTTGTGTTTCTCCCCACTTGCTGTCACTTAGGCCTCATTCACACGACTGAAACGTTATCTGCAATTGTGGATTAAAGTGCGGACCCCTAAAGTACAGACCCCTAAAGTACAGACCCCTAGACCCCTGTAGTATGGACCCCTAAAGTACAGACCCCTAAAGTACAGACCCCTAGACCCCTGTAGTATGGGCCCCTACACCCCTGTAGTATAGACCCCTAGATCCCTAAAGTACAGACCCCTAGACCCCTGTAGTATGGACCCCTAAAGTACAGACCCCCTAGACCCCTAAAGTATGGGCCCATAGATTTCATTCATAGTTTTTGCAGCTGTGTGTCCAAATGTTGGTGCAAGTTCTATACCTGTCCTATATCCGTCCTCTCCCTGTCCTATATCTGTCCTATACCTGTCCTCTACCTGTCCTATACCTGTCCTATATCCGTCCTATACCTGTCCTATATCTGTCCTATATCCATCCTATACCAGTCCTATACCTGTCCTCTATCTGTCCTATACCAGTCCTCTCCCTGTCCTATATCTGTCCTATACCTGTCCTATATCTGTCCTATATCCGTCCTATACCTGTCCTATATCTGTCCTATATCCATCCTATACCAGTCCTATACCTGTCCTCTATCTGTCCTATACCAGTCCTATACCAGTCCTATACCTGTCCTCTACCTGTCCTATATCCGTCCTCTACCTGTCCTATATCCGTCCTCTACCTGTCCTATACCTGTCCTATATCCGTCCTATACCTGTCCTATATCTGTCCTATATCCATCCTATACCAGTCCTATACCTGTCCTCTATCTGTCCTATACCTGTCCTATACTAGTCCTATACCAGTCCTATACCTGTCCTCTACCTGTCCTATACCAGTCCTATACCAGTCCCATACCTATCCTCTACCTGTCCTATACCAGTCCTATACCTGTCCTCTACCTGTCCTATACCAGTCCTATATCCATCCTCTACCTGTCCTATACCTGTCCTATATCCGTCCTATACCTGTCCTATATCCGTCCTCTACCTGTCCTATATCAGTCCTATACCTGTCCTATATCCGTCCTATACCTGTCCTCTACCTGTCCTATATCCGTCCTATACCAGTTCTATACCTGTCCTATATCCGTCCTATACCTGTCCTATATCCGTCCTCTACCTGTCCTATATCAGTCCTATACCTGTCCTATATCCGTCCTATACCAGTCGTCTACCTGTCCTATATCCGTCCTATACCAGTTCTATACCTGTCCTATACCTGTCCTCTACCTGTCCTATATCCGTCCTCTACCTGTCCTATATCCGTCCTCTACCTGTCCTATACCTATCCTATACCCGTCCTATACCTGTTGTGAAATGGAGAGGGGTATAGTGTGGGAGAACCGCTATTTTTCCCCAAGACTGTTGCAGTATGCACAGGCGTTTAGCTTGTAGGTCCCAGACTGGAGTAAAGTTTGGTCTAGTCCTGCAGTGCAATCCAGTCCAGATTTGGGAACTGACCAGCAGGGCTTTGTAAGTAGCACAGGTGTGCTGGTGAGTGAGAGAGAGAGGAGAGAGACTGAAACACACACGCAACCAGTCTGGGTAAGATCTGCCAAGGAGGACGCTGTTAAAGTGCCGGGTATGTGCACCCCTTGTTTACTTGTAAACCTTGTTTGTTAGGAGGTCAGCAGTAGGCCGACCCCCTGGTTAGTGAGGGAATAACTCGTTTAGTAAGCCGCTGGACAGGCGTAGGTCTTTATTTTCATTTGTTTGTGTTGACCTGCTGAGCAGCACTACCTGTACCTGTAAGCTTGTCTGCTGCAATAAAGACTGCTGCTGGGAAAGAAACCAGAGCTTCTGAATCCCCCGTACATCACACCGTCCTCTACCTGTCCTATACCCGTCCTATATTTGTCCTATACCCGTCCTCTACCTGTTCTATACCTGTCAAAGAGTTAAAAAAAACTAAATCATTTTACCATTTTTTTGTTCTTCTGTAAGTTGTTCAACCTGAAAAAGATAAAGTGACAGAAATGACAAAATAATAATAATAATACTAAGAAATAAGAATATTAATGACTAACTCTTATTATTGTTATTTATGCTAATAATTGATATTTGCAATTTTTTTAAATTATATTTGCTGCTATATCTTAGCTCTGGCGCCTGTTCACACCTGTGTGTCTGTCTGTGCGGCCTCTGGACCTTCCTTTTCACTGACAGCAAACAGAGATTGTGAAAATAGCCAAGAAATGAAAGAGAAGTTAGTGTCGGGTCTGTGCGGTCGAGGACTATTTCTGGCTCAGTGATACAGGATGGAGGAGGCCGAGATAAGCAGCGCTGGCAACAAACCAGGAGGCCTTATCTACTGAGCCAGATACAGAGGACGAAATCCAGACCAAATATAGACCTGGGGGAAGAATAGCTTACATAGAGGAGACACCCCCCCCCCCCCCCCCCAATACAGCCAGAGACCCCTGTACTAATAATGCATGATGTCACTGCTCTCTAGTATATGGATAGGCTGTATTCTCAGTGATGTCACCGCTCTCTAGTATACGGATAGGCTGTATTCTCAGTGATGTCACCGCTGCTCTCTAGTATACGGATAGGCTGTATTCTCAGTGATGTCACTGCTCTCTAGTATACGGATAGGCTGTATTCTCAGTGATGTCACCGCTGCTCTCTAGTATACGGATAGGCTGTATTCTCAGTGATGTCGCCGCTCTGTAGTATACGGATAGGCTGTATTCTCAGTGATGTCACCGCTCTCTAGTATACGGATAGGCTGTATTCTCAGTGATGTCACCGCTGCTCTCTAGTATATGGATAGGCTGTATTCTCAGTGATGTCACCGCTCTCTAGTATACGGATAGGCTGTATTCTCAGTGATGTCACTGCTCTCTAGTATACGGATAGGCTGTATTCTCAGTGATGTCACCGCTCTCTAGTATACGGATAGGCTGTATTCTCAGTGATGTCACCGCTCTCTAGTATACGGATAGGCTGTATTCTCAGTGATGTCACCGCTCTCTAGTATATGGATAGGCTGTATTCTCAGTGATGTCACCGCTGATCTCTAGTATACGGATAGGCTGTATTCTCAGTGATGTCGCCGCTCTCTAGTATATGGATAGGCTGTATTCTCAGTGATGTCGCCGCTCTCTAGTATACGGATAGGCTGTATTCTCAGTGATGTCGCCGCTCTCTAGTATACGGATAGGCTGTATTCTCAGTGATGTCGCCGCTCTCTAGTATACGGATAGGCTGTATTCTCAGTGATGTCGCCGCTCTCTAGTATACGGATAGGCTGTATTCTCAGTGATGTCGCCGCTCTCTAGTATACGGATAGGCTGTATTCTCAGTGATGTCGCCGCTGCTCTCTAGTATACGGATAGGCTGTATACTCAGTGATGTCGCCGCTGCTCTCTAGTATACGGATAGGCTGTATACTCAGTGATGTCGCCGCTGCTCTCTAGTATACGGATAGGCTGTATTCTCAGTGATGGCGCCGCTGATCTCTAGTATACGGATAGGCTGTATACTCAGTGATGTCGCCGCTGCTCTCTAGTATACGGATAGGCTGTATTCTCAGTGATGTCACCGCTGCTCTCTAGTATACGGATAGGCTGTATTCTCAGTGATGTCGCCGCTCTGTAGTATACGGATAGGCTGTATTCTCAGTGATGTCACCGCTGCTCTCTAGTATATGGATAGGCTGTATTCTCAGTGATGTCACCGCTGCTCTCTAGTATATGGATAGGCTGTATTCTCAGTGATGTCACCGCTCTCTAGTATACGGATAGGCTGTATTCTCAGTGATGTCACCGCTGCTCTCTAGTATACGGATAGGCTGTATTCTCAGTGATGTCACCGCTGCTCTCTAGTATACGGATAGGCTGTATTCTCAGTGATGTCACCGCTGCTCTCTAGTATACGGATAGGCTGTATTCTCAGTGATGTCGCCGCTCTGTAGTATACGGATAGGCTGTATTCTCAGTGATGTCGCCGCTCTCTAGTATACGGATAGGCTGTATTCTCAGTGATGTCACTGCTCTCTAGTATACGGATAGGCTGTATTCTCAGTGATGTCACCGCTGCTCTCTAGTATACGGATAGGCTGTATTCTCAGTGATGTCACCGCTCTCTAGTATACGGATAGGCTGTATTCTCAGTGATGTCACTGCTCTCTAGTATACGGATAGGCTGTATTCTCAGTGATGTCACCGCTCTCTAGTATACGGATAGGCTGTATTCTCAGTGATGTCACCGCTCTCTAGTATATGGATAGGCTGTATTCTCAGTGATGTCACCGCTGATCTCTAGTATACGGATAGGCTGTATTCTCAGTGATGTCGCCGCTCTCTAGTATATGGATAGGCTGTATTCTCAGTGATGTCGCCGCTCTCTAGTATACGGATAGGCTGTATTCTCAGTGATGTCGCCGCTCTCTAGTATACGGATAGGCTGTATTCTCAGTGATGTCGCCGCTCTCTAGTATACGGATAGGCTGTATTCTCAGTGATGTCGCCGCTCTCTAGTATATGGATAGGCTGTATTCTCAGTGATGTCGCCGCTCTCTAGTATATGGATAGGCTGTATTCTCAGTGATGTCACCGCTCTCTAGTATACGGATAGGCTGTATTCTCAGTGATGTCGCCGCTCTCTAGTATACGGATAGGCTGTATTCTCAGTGATGTCGCCGCTCTCTAGTATACGGATAGGCTGTATTCTCAGTGATGTCGCCGCTCTCTAGTATACGGATAGGCTGTATTCTCAGTGATGTCGCCGCTCTCTAGTATACGGATAGGCTGTATTCTCAGTGATGTCGCCGCTGCTCTCTAGTATACGGATAGGCTGTATACTCAGTGATGTCGCCGCTGCTCTCTAGTATACGGATAGGCTGTATACTCAGTGATGTCGCCGCTGCTCTCTAGTATACGGATAGGCTGTATTCTCAGTGATGGCGCCGCTGATCTCTAGTATACGGATAGGCTGTATTCTCAGTGATGGCGCCGCTGATCTCTAGTATACGGATAGGCTGTATTCTCAGTGATGGCGCCGCTGATCTCTAGTATACGGATAGGCTGTATTCTCAGTGATGGCGCCGCTGATCTCTAGTATACGGATAGGCTGTATTCTCAGTGATGGCGCCGCTGATCTCTAGTATACGGATAGGCTGTATTCTCAGTGATGGCGCCGCTGATCTCTAGTATACGGATAGGCTGTATTCTCAGTGATGGCGCCGCTGATCTCTAGTATACGGATAGGCTGTATTCTCAGTGATGGCGCCGCTGATCTCTAGTATACGGATAGGCTGTATTCTCAGTGATGGCGCCGCTGATCTCTAGTATACGGATAGGCTGTATTCTCAGTGATGGCGCCGCTGATCTCTAGTATACGGATAGGCTGTATTCTCAGTGATGGCGCCGCTGATCTCTAGTATACGGATAGGCTGTATTCTCAGTGATGGCGCCGCTGATCTCTAGTATACGGATAGGCTGTATTCTCAGTGATGGCGCCGCTGATCTCTAGTGCACACACTTATTACATTGAGGATGTGAGACGTTAGCTCACAGTTCAGGGAGGATATGGTTAATGGTTATACGTTGCGTAGGCTCCCAGTTTGGAGATGACGGGGAATATTTCCCATAATCCTCTGTGGTTTATTTCAGGCGCGGATTGTGCGGGGGATTTTCTCTAGAATAGACAGGTGGATGATAATCTGCGGCTCTATTGTCCAGGACTGTTACTATATATAGTGAGGGGGAGACGGACAGCAAATATTTCTATCTCTGTGGCCTACTGTAGTTATATCTGATTCTGGGAAAGCTGGGTGACAACTTCTAGAACGTTCCGAGATATTGCAGTGGGTGCAGCTCATGGATTTCACCCCCTAATTCTGCGCTCACATGACATGAGTCTGTAATATTAGTATATTGGTATATTTTATATGGCAGTGGGGCCTTTGGGGCCCCTCAGGGTCCGGGGTCTGGCAGGGACTGCTATTGCCGTACCCCTAATACTGCGCCCTTGGTGGAGAGTCTGAGAACTGCTGCGAATACCTGTAACATAACCTGACCCTGCAAATGCTCATCCGTGTCACGGCAGTTTGCATTGGTGTAATGGTTATCACATTGAAGCCACACCTACATGTCTAGCAAGTCAACAAATGACATGGCCCAGGGCTGCAGTATATGTGTGCGACATGACCAGGGGGCTGCGGTATATGTGTGCGACATGGCCAGGGGGCTGCGGTATATGTGTGCGACATGACCAGGGGGCTGCGGTATATGTGTGCGACATGACCAGGGGGCTGCGGTATATGTGTGCGACATGACCAGGGGGCTGCGGTATATGTGTGCGACATGACCAGGGGGCTGTGGTATATGTGTGCGACATGACCAGGGGGCTGCGGTATATGTGTGTGACATGGCTTAGGGCTGCGGTATATGTGTGTGACATGATCAGGGGGCTGTGGTATATGTGTGTGACATGACCAGGGGCTGCGGTATATGTGTGTGACATGACCAGGGGCTGCGGTATATGTGTGTGACATGGCTTAGGGCTGCGGTATATGTGTGTGACATGGCTTAGGGCTGCGGTATATGTGTGTGACATGATCAGGGGGCTGTGGTATATGTGTGTGACATGACCAGGGGCTGCAGTATATGTGTGTGACATGGCTTAGGGCTGCGGTATATGTGTGTGACATGACTTAGGGCTGCGGTATATGTGTGTGACATGATCAGGGGGCTGTGGTATATGTGTGTGACATGATCAGGGGGCTGCGGTATATGTGTGCGACATGACCAGGGGGCTGCGGTATATGTGTGCGACATGACCAGGGGGCTGCGGTATATGTGTGTGACATGATCAGGGGGCTGCGGTATATGTGTGTGACATGGCTTAGGGCTGCGGTATATGTGTGTGACATGGCTTAGGGCTGCGGTATATGTGTGTGACATGATCAGGGGGCTGTGGTATATGTGTGTGACATGATCAGGGGGCTGCGGTATATGTGTGCGACATGACCAGGGGGCTGCGGTATATGTGTGCGACATGACCAGGGGGCTGCGGTATATGTGTGTGACATGACCAGGGGCTGCGGTATATGTGTGTGACATGGCCTGGGGCTGCGGTATATGTGTGTGACATGGCTCAGGGATACAGCGAGGGGGAGGGGGATCTGACAACTGACACACTGAGACGCAATCACACACTAGAGAGTCTCAGCACCGAGGAACAAAACCTTCTGCAGCTTTCATAGATTTTGGCTTTCAGTTCCTCAAAACTCCGAAGATCTCTGCTTGCTGTGACAGAATAGTAACATCCCTGGGGCTGAGGTCCTCTCCGTCACAGATGACCGTTTGTTACAATGTGAACTAGTCTCTAGAATTCTCCATGAGCTGAACACTAGAGCAGCTCTAACGTCTCATGTCCTGATAGTTTGTTACATTTCGCCTGCGCCGATACATTGTATCACTCTAGAGCCTGTGCCATATTACTCACAGAAGATTATCGAGACTGGATACAATGTAACAAACTCTATGCAGTGATCGTAAAATGGTAAAGAAGTTAAGCAAAAAGCTTGTTACAAAGTTTCAGTTTTCTCCTCTATGAAGTTCTGTGATATTGTAGTCACATCCATATATTATATTATATTATAGTATATTATAGTATGGTATGGTATGGTATATTATATTATAGGTATATTATATTATAGGTATATTATATTATAGGTATATTATATTCTATTACATTATTTTATATTACATTATATTACAGGTCTATTATATTACATTCTATTATATATCACCCCCGGCAGGTCTCTGCAGCGGAGGCCGGACTTACCGCTGCCTTGTAGATGTCATCCATGGTGAGGGAGGACGCAGGGAGTGGAGCAGATGTGACTGTGGCAGCTTGAGATGTGAGCAGAGCGCAGAGCTTATATGTCCCTCGCCAGGTCCCATCCCACCCTTATTGGGAAGAGCCGGGGCCGAGCACATCAGGTCCCTATTTATACATCAGCCAGGACGCTGTCACCGCATTGTCCTCATCACACAGTGGCCTCGTTCACACTGGGCATTTGTTCCCTGCTGCAGACAATACCTGGGGACATTAGTGATAATGGTGAAACTGTGACCAAATAACTCAGGGATTGTGAGGTTGTGATATGATCGTGTACCGTGCCACGCCACGATACAAATGTGAACAGAACCTTATAGAGAATCCGAAAGTGAAGAGTAAACAATTCCTAACTATTCAGACACAGATTATAGGGATACAATGTATCAGAGGACTGGACTATGTGACATGTAAGAGACGAGGAGAAGGGATGCACTACACATGCAGGGAGGGGGTTCACATAGTTTTCTGGGCATGATAGGAATGCAGACTGTCCTTATAACTGTCCACACACATACAGCCACTAGTCAGACCAGGCAGGATGTGGACATTGATGGGGATGGTGAGCTGCTCGACAGCCCCAACGCTCCGGCGCAATCGTGTACGATGAAATGACATAAATGTGTCTCAAAGATAGAAATACATGGACACAATGGAAGAAATGTGACGTGTTGTACAGGGGCCTTGAGTTACTACTGTGGTTACAACTGGACACTGGCACTAACATGGTGCATATTTGGAGCATCAAAATTGGGCAAAAATATTTACCATTCTAGACACATAGATATGGATTCTCAGAAAAAAGGGGGTGTGGCTTAAATGTGCCATGATGTGCCAAAAATGCTTCAGAACAGTGTCAAAAAATTCTGGCACAGAGTAAACTGATTAAAAGGCGGTATTAATGTAGACTAGACAGTGTAAAGATATGTGAGCTTTATCATCCAGCATCAGTCACTGTGATAAATGTGGTGTAGTATCAGTCACTGTGATAAACCTAGTGTAGTATCATTCACTGTGATAAATGTGGAGTAGTATCATTCACTGTGATAAATCTGGTGTAGTATCAGACTGTCTAACTACTAGTAAATCTGGGCCAATGAACCAAGGTTTTGTTAGCCAGTCTGCAGTTTCTGACTTGGCCATCAGAGGGTGCTGTAAATTTAGATTACACCTAACAGTAAATGTACAAAGATGGATATAAGGTGCAGAAGAGAAGAATCAGAATCAAACATAAACCAATGAGAGGACACGACCTGCAGCGATGTCTATCACAGTCACCATCAGCTCACTGACTGCTCAGCTACTTGTTGTTTATAGTCATTTCCTCCTCGTGGTCACAGAATCATCACCGACACCCTGAGACACTGATCAGAGCAAGGGAGCCGAGCTGCAGTGTAAAGCAGGAGGAGGCGGCTAATACAGGAGGAGGCGGCTAATACAGGAGGAGGCGGCTAATACAGGAGGAGGCGGCTAATACAGGAGTCCGAGAAGGGAAGTTTAATAAAGAAACCCCCTCACTGTAATAGATCATATAACTGGAGACACTGATGCAATAACTGACCGAACCTGAAGAGTGCTGACTGCTGAGACGCAATATGGTAAATGTCCACAAGGAGGCAGTGCAGTCCTCTCTGTATGACAGAGCATCAGACCCTACACCAGGCGGAGTACAGGATAAGTAATGTAATGTATGTACACAGTGACTGCACCAGCAGAATAGTGAGCGCAGCTCTGGAGTATAATACAGGATAAGTAATGTAATGTATGTACACAGTGACTGCACCGGCAGAATAGTGAGCGCAGCTCTGGAGTATAATACAGGATAAGTAATGTAATGTATGTACACAGTGACTGTACCAGCAGAATAGTGAGCGCAGCTCTGGAGTATAATACAGGATAAGTAATGTAATGTATGTACACAGTGACTGCACCAGCAGAATAGTGAGCGCAGCTCTGGAGTATAATACAGGATAAGTAATGTAATGTATGTACACAGTGACTGCACCAGCAGAATAGTGAGCGCAGCTCTGGAGTATAATACAGGATAAGTAATGTAATGTATGTACACAGTGACTGTACCAGCAGAATAGTGAGCGCAGCTCTGGAGTATAATACAGGATAAGTAATGTAATGTATGTACACAGTGACTGTACCAGCAGAATAGTGAGCGCAGCTCTGGAGTATAATACAGGATAAGTAATGTAATGTATGTACACAGTGACTGCACCAGCAGAATAGTGAGCGCAGCTCTGGAGTATAATACAGGATAAGTAATGTAATGTATGTACACAGTGACTGCACCAGCAGAATAGTGAGCGCAGCTCTGGAGTATAATACAGGATAAGTAATGTAATGTATGTACACAGTGACTGCACCAGCAGAATAGTGAGCGCAGCTCTGGAGTATAATACAGGATAAGTAATGTATGTACACCGTGACTGCA
Organism: Leptodactylus fuscus; assembly: GCF_031893055.1. Classification (NCBI taxonomy): domain Eukaryota; kingdom Metazoa; phylum Chordata; class Amphibia; order Anura; family Leptodactylidae; genus Leptodactylus; species Leptodactylus fuscus. The sequence continues at coordinate 54,323 of NW_027440344.1, forward strand.
CCAGCAGAATAGTGAGCGCAGCTCTGGGGTATAATACAGGATAAGTAATGTATGTACACCGTGACTGCACCAGCAGAATAGTGAGCGCAGCTCTGGGGTATAATACAGGATAAGTAATGTAATGTATGCACACAGTGACTGCACCAGCAGAATAGTGAGCGCAGCTCTGGAGTATAATACAGGATAAGTAATGTAATGTATGTACACAGTGACTGCACCAGCAGAATAGTGAGCGCAGCTCTGGAGTATAATACAGGATAAGTAATGTAATGTATGTACACAGTGACTGCACCGGCAGAATAGTGAGCGCAGCTCTGGGGTATAATACAGGATAAGTAATGTAATGTATGTACACAGTGACTGTACCGGCAGAATAGTGAGCGCAGCTCTGGGGTATAATACAGGATAAGTAATGTAATGTATGTACACAGTGACTGTACCAGCAGAATAGTGAGCGCAGCTCTGGAGTATAATACAGGATAAGTAATGTAATGTATGTACACAGTGACTGCACCAGCAGAATAGTGAGCGCAGCTCTGGAGTATAATACAGGATAAGTAATGTATGTACACAGTGACTGCACCAGCAGAATAGTGAGCGCAGCTCTGGAGTATAATACAGGATAAGTAATGTAATGTATGTACACAGTGACTGCACCGGCAGAATAGTGAGCGCAGCTCTGGGGTATAATACAGGATAAGTAATGTGATGTACACTCACCGGCCACTTTATTAGGTACACCTGTCCAACTGCTCGTTAACACTTAATTTCTAATCAGCCAATCACATGGCGGCAACTCAGTGCATTTAGGCATGTAGACATGGTCAAGACAATCTCCTGCAGTTCAAACCGAGCATCAGTATGGGGGGGAAGAAAGGTGATTTGAGTGCCTTTGACCGTGGCATGGTTGTTGGTGCCAGAAGGGCTGGTCTGAGTATTTCAGAAACTGCTGATCTACTGGGATTTTCACGCACAACCATCTCTAGGGTTTACAGAGAATGGTCCGAAAAAGAAAAAACATCCAGTGAGCGGCAGTTCTGTGGGGGGCGGAAATGCGTTGTTGATGCCAGAGGTCAGAGGAGAATGGCCAGACTGGTTCCAGCTGATAGAAAGGCAACAGTGACTCAAATAGCCACCCGTTACAAGCAAGGTAGCCAGAAGAGCATCTCTGAACGCCGCACAGTACGTCCAACTTTGAGGCTACAGATGGGCTACAGCAGCAGAAGACCACACCGGGGGCCACTCCTTTCAGCTAAGAACAGGAAACTGAGGCTACAATTTGCACAAGCTCATCGAAATTGGACAATTGAAGATTGGAAAAACGTTGCCTGGTCTGATGAGTCTCGATTTCTGCTGCGACATTCGGATGGTAGGGTCAGAATTTGGCGTCAACAACATGAAAGCATGGATCCATCCTGCCTTGTATCGGTAACGGTTCAGGCTGGTGGTGGTGGTGTCATGGTGTGGGGAATATTTTCTTGGCACTCTTTGGGCCCCTTGGTACCAATTGAGCATCGTTGCAACGCCAAAGCCTACCTGAGTATTGTTGCTGACCATGTCCATCCCTTTATGACCACAATGTACCCAACATCTGATGGCTACTTTCAGCAGGATAATGCAATGCCATGTCATAAAGCTGGAATCATCTCAGACTGGTTTCTTGAACATGACAATGAGTTCACTGTACTCCAATGGCCTCCACAGTCACCAGATCTCAATCCAATAGAGGAGCATCTTTGGGATGTGGTGGAACGGGAGATTCGCATCATGGATGTGCAGCCGACAAATCTGCGACTGCAACTGTGTGATGCCATCATGTCAATATGGAGCAAAATCTCTGAGGAATGCTTCCAGCACCTTGTTGTATCTATGCCACGAAGAATTGAGGCAGTTCTGAAGGCAAAAGGGGGTCCAACCCGTTACTAGCATGGTGGACCTAATAAAGTGGCCGGTGAGTGTATATACACAGTGACTGTACCAGCAGAATAGTGAGTGCAGCTCTGGAGTATAATACAGGATAAGTAATGTAATGTATGTACACAGTGACTGCACCAGCAGAATAGTGAGCGCAGCTCTGGAGTATAATACAGGATAAGTAATGTAATGTATGTACACAGTGACTGTACCAGCAGAATAGTGAGCGCAGCTCTGGAGTATAATACAGGATAAGTAATGTAATGTATGTACACAGTGACTGCACCAGCAGAATAGTGAGCGCAGCTCTGGAGTATAATACAGGAGAAGTAATGTAATGTATGTACACAGTGACTGCACCAGCAGAATAGTGAGCGCAGCTCTGGAGTATAATACAGGATAAGTAATGTAATGTATGTACACAGTGACTGTACCAGCAGAATAGTGAGCGCAGCTCTGGAGTATAATACAGGATAAGTAATGTAATGTATATACACAGTGACTGTACCAGCAGAATAGTGAGCGCAGCTCTGGAGTATAATACAGGATAAGTAATGTAATGTATGTACACAGTGACTGCACCAGCAGAATAGTGAGCGCAGCTCTGGAGTATAATACAGGATAAGTAATGTAATGTATATACACAGTGACTGCACCAGCTCAGAACAATGGGGCAGATTTTTCGGCTCATGTGCACTGTGCTATGGACAATGATGTGTCTGCTGCTTTGACTGTGACTGGAGTACAAGACATTACTTTTTAGCTGCAGACCTGGGGGTGTCCCTGTACCTAATGTCCCGGTAACCTCGGGGGTCTGGGCACTTCCACCTTTCTCTGTGTTGCTGCATCTTGGACACATCTGGGATTTTCCTGAATATTTCTGCTCACGTTTCCTCCCTCCTCAGGGACATCACATCATCCGCAGCTGCAGCCGCCGCACTACAAGGACTGGGACTAAGTACTGGAGTCTGGGCCTTGACGTGCAGGACACCGGGGACTTACAGCTCCTGCCCTCACCGATGACATCATCAGTCATAAAGAAAACTTCTAAACCTCACACACCATGACTGAGCAGGATGTCTACACTACAAATCCCAGCAGGCGGAGAATGGAAGGGTATATAGGAGATATATCTGATATAATATCCGACAGGACTACTACAAAGATTAGATACACGGCTCAGTATACAGTATCACACAGGATAGGATTAGATACACGGCTCAGTATACAGTATCACACAGGATAGGATTAGATACACGGCTCAGTATACAGTATCACACAGGATAGGATTAGATACACGGCTCAGTATACAGTATCACACAGGATAGGATTAGATACACGGCTCAGTATACAGTATCACACAGGATAGGATTAGATACACGGCTCAGTATACAGTATCACACAGGATAGGATTAGATACACGGCTCAGTATACAGTATCACACAGGATAGGATTAGATACACGGCTCAGTATACAGTATCACACAGGATAGGATTAGATACACGGCTCAGTATACAGTATCACACAGGATTGGATACATCAGGCAGTATTTCATGCACTACACTTAGATACATCCACATGTTCACACACCAGGTACATGTAGTTGTCTCCGCTCTATACGTGATACACAAATGTCTGACAACTCTGTTGGGATGAGATGATGGGGGTAGCAGTGACTTCAGATTGATCACATGTCACTCTGTGGTATTGGGTGGAGTAAATGATGGTGTTAGGGTGTTGGGGGAGGGGTATGGTGGTGGGGTTCCCTTTCTCGGGCCCGGTATCGCCCTCTCTCTGTAGATTCGGTCACACGGGTTCTCTCTCATTTGTCGTCTTCTCATTATTTCTGGGGCAATCTCCAGATCTCAGGATGTAATTTGAGGTTTCCTGCACCAATTTCCCTCATTTACCAATCTCTGATCTAAAGTCTGAGCAGTGAAGGGTTAATAGGCGGGAGCTACAACCAGAGATTCCCACCAAGACCGTCACCCAGCTTTCCTGGATCCTGAATGAAACACATGGCTAATGTAACCTTCCTCATACCCATATTGCTGCATAGCTGCTCTAACCTGCCAGTCAAGACCTAAGAAAGCTGTGTATTATACCAGAACACAGAGGCCATATACTGAATGTCACCCAACTTTCCCAGACCCCTGAATGACACATTTACTTCCTCTGACATTGCTACATAACTAAGTGGATCTGCTATTCAGGAAATAGGGAAAGGTGGGTGATGACACTTATAGCAGACAGTCTGGGGCTACCCAACTTTCCCTTAACTCTGAATGGGATATTTGCCTAATGATACAAGTGTGATGGTGATGATGATGGTAGTCATGGTGATGCCTTCACATGTAGCGATATCTTATCTCTCTATCTCGGTTTATCTAACATTCTTTTCTGAGTTTGCGTCACAAACAGATTCTAAAATTGCAAGACTCATTTTTGTGTGTTTGTGTTCCCAGGATCCAATGTGGTATTTACCCGCGACCACGAAATAAATCACAGGAATGAGAACGTAGAAGAGGAGGCAAAGCAAGAAAAGAGACACAAATCTGTCACTGCAACGTGAGTGATCAGAAGTAGAAGAGGGAAAAGACACAATGTAACAGGAAACAACACAACGTAACAACAGGAAAAGACACAAGGTAACAGCAGGAAACAACAAGGTAACTACAGGAAATAACACAAAGTAACAGGAAGTAACACAAGGTAACAACACAAGGTAACAACAGGAAAAGACACAACGTAACAACAGGAAAAGACACAAGGTAACAGCAGGAAACAACAAGGTAACAGGAAACAACGCAAGGTAACAACAGGAAGACACAAGGTAACAACAGGAAACAACACAACGTAACAACAGGAAACACAACGTAACAACAGAAAAAAAACCACAAGGTAACAACAAGCAACAACACAAGGTAACAGGAAAAAACAACGTAACAGGAAACAACACAAGGTAACAACAGGAAACAACAGGAAAAGACACAAAGTATCAACCGGAAAAGACACAACGTAACAACGGGAAACAACACAAAGTAATAACGGGAATCAACACAAGGAAACAACAAGGTAACAGAAAACAACAAGGTAACAACAGGAAACAACACAAAGTAACAGGAAATAACACAAGGTAACAAAGGGAAACAACACAAGGTAACAACCAAGAATAAAAACAATATAACAATGCGAAATAACATAACAAATGCAACAACAGGAAAAAACTCAATGAAAATAGTGTAACAACAGGAAAATATTAGGAAAGAATTGTGATAACAATGTAACAACAGAACAAACTGTAACTACAGGAGAACAAGAATGAAAACAATGTAACAGGAAAAAAATCAGGAAAAAAAATCAGTGAAAACAATATAACAATAGAACAAACTGTGATAACAAGGTAACCGCAGAAAACCAAGAATGGAAACAATGTAACAAGGGAGAAATAAAAACAGTAGAAGAAACCGTGGTAACAATGGAAGAAGAAAATCAGAGATCATATAAAAGCAGGAGACAAAGAATATAAACAATGTGACAGCAGAAGACAATGGCTAGACTGTCAGAATGTCCTCAGGCCACATGAGGAGTGGGAGGAGCTGTGACAACCATGAAGAAGAACATGCTATAGGGGCTGCTATGGGGCCCTTGAAGAGACGGGGCCAGTCCTGGATTGTCTCAGATTGGTGAAGGGAGCCTGAGCATAACGCTCCTCTCTGAGGGAACCACCGTGTTAGGAAACCGAGGAGAGGGAATTACATCCAAAGGACATGAAGAGGAGACAAACTCTGTCACTATAATGTCTGATCTTTACATTGTGCCATGGCAAGAAACAGCAGCACAGAGGACCTTCAGCCCAGAATCAGGACATTACATTCTGGCTTTATTAACCCTTTCACGGGTCAAATTCTTTCCAGTCCTGCTAAAATAAACATCTCGGGTCGGCTGGTTCTGAGACGGATTGTTCTGCCCGGGTTATTTTCTTACATCCCCCAGAGAGCAGCTTTATGTAATTCGCTCTGCACAGCACGAACAGCAGAACAATCCCTCAAATTTTTGAAGTCGTAAAAAAAAAGAAAAATTGGCAGAAATTTCTCATTTCAGAATCTTCGGAGATTTGTCAGAACTGAAGAAAAGGAACTCGAAAATAAAATGTAAGAAGAAGAAATGAAAATGTAAGTAGTTCCAGCTCAGGTCCTGTATGGGGGGGCCGGGGGGCAACGTAAATGGCCTTTATCATGCACATATGGGAGTGGAGGGCTCAGGTTACAGCCCCGTCCCCGTCTCCTTCTTCTTCTCTTTCTCCTTCCCTCTGGAAACGTCTTGCTCCGCGTCTTCCACCAGGAATCGTCTGCGAGGAGGAAGAATTCAGCGACAATTATCAGGTTGGTGAAACTTAACTGGAAACATTCGCCGTCCGCGCTCTGGATTTTATTCTTCCCTTAGATGCGCAATAAATAAGGGAATATTTCAGGAGAGAAGACTGGAAGCCGGTGACAAACACTTCATCACAGCAATGTATAGGTATACAGACATAGCAGAGTGGAGTTTGTTATTCAGGACATTTCATATTGGTCCTATGATAGGTGACCACTGTCTGCTCTTATAGAATGAGGGTAATGACAAACTCAGCTCTGCTACATCTCTATACTGATATATATACATACATATATATGGTGTACAAGTAACTATGTCTTGGAGTCACAGGGACTGTGTGGTCTTGGAAGGGCTATAAACAGGAGTGGCTGTGGATGACACAGGCAGATGTAGCAGAGCTGTCATTGTCATCACTAGATTTACTTTACTGTGTAACATATAAGGCAGGTAAAGCTGCAGAAGAGAACCGTCCTGATGACACGTACAGCTCTGCTGCATCTGCAGGGTCTACATTTATATGGAAACCATTATATTAGATTATAGAGAGATACAGGGTGTGACGAGAGGAGTTAACTGACTATATACCATTAGACTGTGGATACAGTACACAACACTGACCACCAGGTACATATACCACTGACCACCGGGTACCGTATACCACTGACCACCGGGTACCGTATACCACTGACCACCGGGTACCGTATACCACTGACCACCGGGTACATATACCACTGACCACCGGGTACCATATACCACTGACCACCAGGATATTTCAGACTGTACCATGCTACCATCACTTCCATGTATATATACTGGGATCTATAAACCCGATGTATAGTGCACTGGTCACTAGAGGAAGCTCAGGAGCTGTTTGTAGACAGGTGTGTTATTGACTGCAATGTATGAACTGTATACATTGAGCTCCCCCTAGTGGAGGCTCCAGGAGGACAGAATGATATCATGTAACTGTTTATGCAGGGGATTTGGAGCTTTGTGTCAGAGATGGAATGACCCGTTGCTTTGTATCCTCAGGTTCATCTCATTACGCCTCTGATGATTTTGTATCTCTTGGGCCTCCATCATGAGTAGATTCAGCCAGGAAGGATTTCTGATCTTTTTTGTGGTACTTGTGCAGTGCACCAAACCTTCCGTGTCTCAGACAAACTGTACGGGAGTCGTGTGCCAACCCCCGGAGAACTGTATCCTGGAGGTGGTGGAGGAGGGGTCCTGCTGCCCCTCCTGCGCCCAGTTTGGGTGCCCCTGTGAGGGATATCAGTACTACGACTGCGTCAGTGTGGGATTTCAAGGTGGAAAAGTTCCAGAAGGCGAGTCTTACTTTGTTGACTTTGGCAGTACCGAGTGCACCTGCCCCCCCGGGGGCGGAAGGATCAGCTGCCACTTTATACCATGTCCCGAACTTCCACCAAATTGCATTGACATCATGCAGCCGGCGGACGGTTGCGTCCAGTGTGGTCGGATAGGCTGCATCCATGGCGAGGAGAAGTACGAGGCCGGGCACACCTTTCACATGTCACATTGTAAGTTCTGCCATTGCCCCAATTCTGGGGGGGAGTTAATGTGCTACGCTCTACCTAACTGTGACCTGGAGGTAGATAACACCACCGAGAGCGACCCCGAGAGACAGTACGACTATCCCTACAGCCACGAGCAGGACCTGCTGGAGATTGTGGAGAAAAACAATAACTATAAGAGGAACGCCCTGCAGGATCACTCCATGATGGATTATGAAGACACCACCGATGAGGACGTGACCACCGCACCAACCACTACATCCCCCATCATCCTGGTGGAACTCACCACAACCCATCTCCCAAACCATCCCACCACTCAACCATCTACCACGGCTTCCACTACCAAGAGCAGCACCAACATGGCCCCAAAGACTTCCACCACCAAGAGCAGCACCACCATGGCCCCAAAGACTTCCACCACCAAGAGCAGCACCACCATGGCCCCAAAGACTTCCACCACCAAGAGCAGCGCCACCATGGCCCCAAAGACTTCCACCGAGAGTGGGATCAATGCCAAGACCCCCACCCAACCAGATGTGACAGAGTCAACCCCCAGCCCAGAACCAAGCACCAGCCCAATTCCAACCACAAGACCCACTCCAACCACCAAGCCCAAACCCACCAAGCAAAACAAATCCTTGTCTATGGGAGTCACCACCGAGAAAGGCGAAACCCTGGAATCAGATTCTCAACTTAACAAGACGCAGGAGTCGGATCCAGCCGTAAATAATGAGGAATTCCCAGAAGAGGAAAAGGAAGGAAACACAACAGCACGGAAAGTAACAGCAACATCTGCTGAGCGGAGCCCAAGACCATCCATCGAGCCGCAGGTCACACACCCACATCTGGGCGAGAGGGGAACCCCGAAGGACGTTCTCAACCAATCAAGACAACACCATAGTAAGAGACACCGAGAGACCATAGTCACAGGACAATACACACAGTGATGTCACAGTACAGGATAATACACACAGTGATGTCACAGTACAGAGATAATACACACAGTGATGTCACAGTACAGGATAATACACACAGTGATGTCACAGTACAGGGATAATACACACAGTGATGTCACAGTACAGGGATAATACACACAGTGACGTCACAGTACAGAGACAATACACACAGTGACGTCACAGTACAGAGACAATACACACAGTGACGTCACAGTACAGAGACAATACACACAGTGACGTCACAGTACAGAGACAATACACACAGTGACGTCACAGTACAGAGACAATACACACAGTGACGTCACAGTACAGAGACAATACACACAGTGACGTCACAGTACAGAGACAATACACACAGTGACGTCACAGTACAGAGACAATACACACAGTGACGTCACAGTACAGAGACAATACACACAGTGACGTCACAGTACAGAGACAATACACACAGTGACGTCACAGTACAGAGACAATACACACAGTGACGTCACAGTACAGAGACAATACACACAGTGACGTCACAGTACAGAGACAATACACACAGTGACGTCACAGTACAGAGACAATACACACAGTGACGTCACAGTACAGAGACAATACACACAGTGACGTCACAGTACAGAGACAATACACACAGTGACGTCACAGTACAGAGACAATACACACAGTGACGTCACAGTACAGAGACAATACACACAGTGACGTCACAGTACAGAGACAATACACACAGTGACGTCACAGTACAGAGACAATACACACAGTGACGTCACAGTACAGAGACAATACACACAGTGACGTCACAGTACAGAGACAATACACACAGTGACGTCACAGTACAGAGACAATACACACAGTGACGTCACAGTACAGAGACAATACACACAGTGACGTCACAGTACAGAGACAATACACACAGTGACGTCACAGTACAGAGACAATACACACAGTGACGTCACAGTACAGAGACAATACACACAGTGACGTCACAGTACAGAGACAATACACACAGTGACGTCACAGTACAGAGACAATACACACAGTGACGTCACAGTACAGAGACAATACACACAGTGACGTCACAGTACAGAGACAATACACACAGTGACGTCACAGTACAGAGACAATACACACAGTGACGTCACAGTACAGAGACAATACACACAGTGACGTCACAGTACAGAGACAATACACACAGTGACGTCACAGTACAGAGACAATACACACAGTGACGTCACAGTACAGAGACAATACACACAGTGACGTCACAGTACAGAGACAATACACACAGTGACGTCACAGTACAGAGACAATACACACAGTGACGTCACAGTACAGAGACAATACACACAGTGACGTCACAGTACAGAGACAATACACACAGTGACGTCACAGTACAGAGACAATACACACAGTGACGTCACAGTACAGAGACAATACACACAGTGACGTCACAGTACAGAGACAATACACACAGTGACGTCACAGTACAGAGACAATACACACAGTGACGTCACAGTACAGAGACAATACACACAGTGACGTCACAGTACAGAGACAATACACACAGTGACGTCACAGTACAGAGACAATACACACAGTGACGTCACAGTACAGAGACAATACACACAGTGACGTCACAGTACAGAGACAATACACACAGTGACGTCACAGTACAGAGACAATACACACAGTGACGTCACAGTACAGAGACAATACACACAGTGACGTCACAGTACAGAGACAATACACACAGTGACGTCACAGTACAGAGACAATACACACAGTGACGTCACAGTACAGAGACAATACACACAGTGACGTCACAGTACAGAGACAATACACACAGTGACGTCACAGTACAGAGACAATACACACAGTGACGTCACAGTACAGAGACAATACACACAGTGACGTCACAGTACAGAGACAATACACACAGTGACGTCACAGTACAGAGACAATACACACAGTGACGTCACAGTACAGAGACAATACACACAGTGACGTCACAGTACAGAGACAATACACACAGTGACGTCACAGTACAGAGACAATACACACAGTGACGTCACAGTACAGAGACAATACACACAGTGACGTCACAGTACAGAGACAATACACACAGTGACGTCACAGTACAGAGACAATACACACAGTGACGTCACAGTACAGAGACAATACACACAGTGACGTCACAGTACAGAGACAATACACACAGTGACGTCACAGTACAGAGACAATACACACAGTGACGTCACAGTACAGAGACAATACACACAGTGACGTCACAGTACAGAGACAATACACACAGTGACGTCACAGTACAGAGACAATACACACAGTGACGTCACAGTCCTTCTTAGTTTCGGCCCTCTCTCTCTCTATACATTGACCCTTTCTCCGCTTTTTCCCTTCTTTCCATATAATATCAGTTTTGTTGATCTCGTCCCGGTGGAAGAATTTTCTTGTGGAATTTGCGCAGCGCTCTGATCCCCAGGGGTGTTATCTCTGTAGATAAGAATTGTGTAGACATCAACACCCCGCATGTTCACTGCCGCCCTGCTGGATGGGTGATGTTATCTGACAGCAGGAAGGCAGCACTGCCTGTATAATATGAGTGGTGGTCTCCATTATAGGGGAGGCTCCTCGTCCATAGAGAGTCTAGAAGATTCCATATGAATAGTCTGTTACATTATATGACACAGAGATCAATCACCTGACATCACCACATAACACAGACATGACGCCCTGTACAAGAGGCTGCAAACACCCCGACACCCACTACTGAATCCTTATATATCAGTCTATGCAGAGCCCGCAGGGTTGTCAGCCAGATCTATGTCAGGAGAGGAGAGGCCGACTGTAGGACAGGGGAATACAATCTATTACTATCTGTTATCAGCCATGTCAGGAGGGGAGAGGCCGACTGTAGGACAGGAGAATACAATCTATTACTATCTGTTATCAGCCATGTCAGGAGAGGAGAGGCCGACTGTAGGACAGGGGAATACAATCTATTACTATCTGTTATCAGTCATGTCAGGAGGGGAGAGGCCGACTGTAGGACAGGAGAATACAATCTATTACTATCTGTTATCAGCCATGTCAGGAGAGGAGAGGCCGACTCCTCTTATAATGCTCTGACACTGTTATACTCTCAGGGTTGTCTGGCCCTTTAATAACTACAATTCGCCGCTGTCGTGTTTGTTTCTTTGGTCCTTCTTGTACTTGAGCAATAAAATCCTAAAAAATTATCCAAAATGTTCAGTGGAAATGGCCAACTAATGACAAGGATAATGACTTCCATCCGAAAATCATTTCTCATTCCCTCCACCTCCAGCGTGAAAGACAAATAATCCGTAATCGCTAGGAAGTCTGAGGACCTGGCAGCGGCCGGAGCGGTAATGATGGATCCATGAGGCCATTGGATCACAGTCTGCTGCGGTCATCACATGACTAATACACAAGCCCGCCCTCATCTGCGTCCATCCAGAACATGACCACTCCTGTCACCTCTCTGCTTTACACTGCAGCTCATTAGTCCTATTTACTGCGAGTCCTCGAAGAATGAGACGTTCTAGAACTTTCTAGTAGTCTCTGTGCTTAGAGTCCTCACTATCTGAGGGATTAGGATGGACCCATGTCTTCATCCAGCCTTATCTACCATGTTACCAGGTTACTATGTTGCTATGTTACTTTGTTTCTATCTCTATCTGTCAGTGAATGGAAACAATGTTTCAAATCAGTGTCTGAAAACCTGCCCTGCCCTGACATTTCTCACAGCTGAAGGTTTGTTACAGTTGTATCCAGACTCGTCAATCCTTTGTTACTGGCCTGTTACATTTCACCTGCACTGATACATTGTAGCAAATACAGGAGTGGGGGATATGAACAAGTGAATGGAAAGACACCAGGAGGACAATAGTTTAAGATCTATATATGATGGCGATTATGGCAGGTCGGGGCCACTTGTCCCTCATCCCTATGTTGTGTGCACATGACCTCCAGCTACAGGGGGAGCGAGGAGGGGCGGGGGTCACCGAATACCAACCATAGCCTAGGCCTGTACCAATCAGAGGGGGGGGAGGGGGAGGGGGGGGGTCACCGAATACCAACCATAGCCTAAGCCTGTACCAATGAGAGGGGGGGAGGGGGAGGGGGGGGGGTCACCGAATACCAACCATAGCCTAGGCCTGTACCAATGAGAGGGGGAGGGGGAGGGGAGGGGCGGGGGTCACCGAATACCAACCATAGCCTAGGCCTGTACCAATCAGAGGGGGGGAGGGGGAGGGGGGGGGTCACCGAATACCAACCATAGCCTAGGCCTGTACCAATGAGAGGGGGGGGGAGGGGCAGGGGTCACCGAATACCAACCATAGCCTAGGCCTGTACCAATCAGAGGGGGGAGGAGGGGCGGGGGTCACCGAATACCAACCATAGCCTAGGCCTGTACCAATGAGAGGGGGGGGGGAGGGGCGGGGGTCACCGAATACCAACCATAGCCTAGGCCTGTACCAATCAGAGGGGGGGGGAGGGGGAGGAGTGGGGGTCACCGAATACCAACCATAGCCTAGGCCTGTACCAATCAGAGGGGGGGAGGGGCGGGGGTCACCGAATACCAACCATAGCCTAGGCCTGTACCAATGAGAGGGGGGGAGGAGGGGTGGGGGTCACCGAATACCAACCATAGCCTAAGCCTGTACCAATGTACCAATGGGGGGGGGGGGGGGGAGGGGCGGGGGTCACCGAATACCAACCATAGCCTAGGCCTGTACCAATCAGAGGGGGGGGGGGGGGAGATGCGGGGGTCACCGAATACCAACCATAGCCTAGGGGGGAGGAGGGGCGGAGGAGGGGCGGGGGTCACCGAATACCTGGGCCTTCCTTACATCACACCCCGAGACGCAGCCAAGTCTGTCCTAATAGGAATCACAGACGTATTTTCTTCTTCTCCCGTTTCTGACTCATTCTTTCCCGGCCTTGTTACTCACATTTTACTGCCGGTCTTGGCACGACTGGCGGCGCGGCCTGGCACTGGCGTCCTGCGTGTACAGATGGAGCAGGTTGTAGTGAAGTCATTAAGTATTATTTTCTACCTTAAATCAGTAAATTAGATTTATTCCAACGACATTGAGTCCTGAACACCTTAGGGGAGGGTGCAGGGCGCTGCGTCACTGCCAGGGGGCGCACTAGGTAGGAAATGGAGGGCGGAAAAATGTCGGGATCATCTGCCCCTGCAATAATGGGAATCAGCAAGCAGAGCTGCAGTGTAAAGTATGGGGGACCGAGAAGAAAGGAAATGGACTTAAGAACTTCTAATACTCCAATAAAGATTACAATTAGGATGGAATCACTAATAATAACCAAGTCCTACTAGATGAGAACTGCAGTGTAAAGTATGGAGGAAAGGCTTTGCTGAGACCGAGGACTCCAGTACACCACGTAGCCACGGAGTCGCAGATCATAGCCAGAGCCTAGTGGATCAGGACTGCAGTATAAAGTATGGGGAAGGAACAGGGCTGTAGTCTGAACAGTGTCCAGAGAAGCTGACACTGAGAAAAATACAACTACATATAATATGGAGATAAGAAATAAGATGTAAGCGGACCTGAGCTTGTTACTGACCGGACCTGCTCTTGTTACTGACCGGACCTGCTCTTGTTACTGACCGGACCTGCTCTTGTTACTGACCGGACCTGAGCTTGTTACTGACCGGACCTGAGCTTGTTACTGACCGGACCTGAGCTTGTTACTGACCGGACCTGCGCTTGTTACTGACCGGACCTGCTCTTGTTACTGACCGGACCTGAGCTTGTTACTGACCGGACCTGCTCTTGTTACTGACCGGACCTGCGCTTGTTACTGACCGGACCTGAGCTTGTTACTGACCGGACCTGCGCTTGTTACTGACCGGACCTGAGCTTGTTACTGACCGGACCTGAGCTTGTTACTGACCGGACCTGCTCTTGTTACTGACCGGACCTGAGCTTGTTACTGACCGGACCTGAGCTTGTTACTGACCGGACCTGAGCTTGTTACTGACCGGACCTGCTCTTGTTACTGACCGGACCTGAGCTTGTTACTGACCGGACCTGAGCTTGTTACTGACCGGACCTGCGCTTGTTACTGACCGGACCTGCGCTTGTTACTGACCGGACCTGAGCTTGTTACTGACCGGACCTGAGCTTGTTACTGACCGGACCTGCTCTTGTTACTGACCGGACCTGAGCTTGTTACTGACCGGACCTGAGCTTGTTACTGACCAGACCTGAGCTTGTTACTGACCGGACCTGCTCTTGTTACTGACCGGACCTGCTCTTGTTACTGACCGGACCTGCTCTTGTTACTGACCGGACCTGCTCTTGTTACTGACCGGACCTGAGCTTGTTACTGACCGGACCTGAGCTTGTTACTGACCGGACCTGCTCTTGTTACTGACCGGACCTGAGCTTGTTACTGACCGGACCTGCTCTTGTTACTGACCGGACCTGCGCTTGTTACTGACCGGACCTGAGCTTGTTACTGACCGGACCTGCGCTTGTTACTGACCGGACCTGAGCTTGTTACTGACCGGACCTGAGCTTGTTACTGACCGGACCTGCTCTTGTTACTGACCGGACCTGAGCTTGTTACTGACCGGACCTGAGCTTGTTACTGACCGGACCTGAGCTTGTTACTGACCGGACCTGCTCTTGTTACTGACCGGACCTGAGCTTGTTACTGACCGGACCTGAGCTTGTTACTGACCGGACCTGCGCTTGTTACTGACCGGACCTGCGCTTGTTACTGACCGGACCTGAGCTTGTTACTGACCGGACCTGAGCTTGTTACTGACCGGACCTGCTCTTGTTACTGACCGGACCTGAGCTTGTTACTGACCGGACCTGAGCTTGTTACTGACCGGACCTGAGCTTGTTACTGACCGGACCTGCTCTTGTTACTGACCGGACCTGAGCTTGTTACTGACCGGACCTGAGCTTGTTACTGACCGGACCTGCTCTTGTTACTGACCGGACCTGAGCTTGTTACTGACCGGACCTGCTCTTGTTACTGACCGGACCTGAGCTTGTTACTGACCGGACCTGAGCTTGTTACTGACCGGACCTGAGCTTGTTACTGACCGGACCTGCGCTTGTTACTGACCGGACCTGAGCTTGTTACTGACCGGACCTGCTCTTGTTACTGACCGGACCTGAGCTTGTTACTGACCGGACCTGCGCTTGTTACTGACCGGACCTGAGCTTGTTACTGACCGGACCTGAGCTTGTTACTGACCGGACCTGCTCTTGTTACTGACCGGACCTGAGCTTGTTACTGACCGGACCTGCTCTTGTTACTGACCGGACCTGCTCTTGTTACTGACCGGACCTGAGCTTGTTACTGACCGGACCTGAGCTTGTTACTGACCGGACCTGCTCTTGTTACTGACCGGACCTGAGCTTGTTACTGACCGGACCTGCTCTTGTTACTGACCGGACCTGCTCTTGTTACTGACCGGACCTGAGCTTGTTACTGACCGGACCTGAGCTTGTTACTGACCGGACCTGCTCTTGTTACTGACCGGACCTGAGCTTGTTACTGACCGGACCTGCTCTTGTTACTGACCGGACCTGCTCTTGTTACTGACCGGACCTGAGCTTGTTACTGACCGGACCTGCTCTTGTTACTGACCGGACCTGAGCTTGTTACTGACCGGACCTGAGCTTGTTACTGACCGGACCTGCTCTTGTTACTGACCGGACCTGCTCTTGTTACTGACCGGACCTGCTCTTGTTACTGACCGGACCTGAGCTTGTTACTGACCGGACCTGCTCTTGTTACTGACCGGACCTGCTCTTGTTACTGACCGGACCTGCTCTTGTTACTGACCGGACCTGCTCTTGTTACTGACCGGACCTGCTCTTGTTACTGACCGGACCTGAGCTTGTTACTGACCGGACCTGAGCTTGTTACTGACCGGACCTGCTCTTGTTACTGACCGGACCTGCTCTTGTTACTGACCGGACCTGCTCTTGTTACTGACCGGACCTGCTCTTGTTACTGACCGGACCTGAGCTTGTTACTGACCGGACCTGAGCTTGTTACTGACCGGACCTGCTCTTGTTACTGACCGGACCTGAGCTTGTTACTGACCGGACCTGCTCTTGTTACTGACCGGACCTGAGCTTGTTACTGACCGGACCTGAGCTTGTTACTGACCGGACCTGAGCTTGTTACTGACCGGACCTGCGCTTGTTACTGACCGGACCTGAGCTTGTTACTGACCGGACCTGCTCTTGTTACTGACCGGACCTGAGCTTGTTACTGACCGGACCTGCGCTTGTTACTGACCGGACCTGAGCTTGTTACTGACCGGACCTGAGCTTGTTACTGACCGGACCTGCTCTTGTTACTGACCGGACCTGAGCTTGTTACTGACCGGACCTGCTCTTGTTACTGACCGGACCTGCTCTTGTTACTGACCGGACCTGAGCTTGTTACTGACCGGACCTGAGCTTGTTACTGACCGGACCTGCTCTTGTTACTGACCGGACCTGAGCTTGTTACTGACCGGACCTGCTCTTGTTACTGACCGGACCTGCTCTTGTTACTGACCGGACCTGAGCTTGTTACTGACCGGACCTGAGCTTGTTACTGACCGGACCTGCTCTTGTTACTGACCGGACCTGAGCTTGTTACTGACCGGACCTGCTCTTGTTACTGACCGGACCTGCTCTTGTTACTGACCGGACCTGAGCTTGTTACTGACCGGACCTGCTCTTGTTACTGACCGGACCTGAGCTTGTTACTGACCGGACCTGAGCTTGTTACTGACCGGACCTGCTCTTGTTACTGACCGGACCTGCTCTTGTTACTGACCGGACCTGCTCTTGTTACTGACCGGACCTGAGCTTGTTACTGACCGGACCTGCTCTTGTTACTGACCGGACCTGCGCTTGTTACTGACCGGACCTGCTCTTGTTACTGACCGGACCTGCTCTTGTTACTGACCGGACCTGCTCTTGTTACTGACCGGACCTGCTCTTGTTACTGACCGGACCTGAGCTTGTTACTGACCGGACCTGAGCTTGTTACTGACCGGACCTGCTCTTGTTACTGACCGGACCTGAGCTTGTTACTGACCGGACCTTCACCTTTTGCTGAAATTTTACACCTTTGCGATGTTGTCTCCTTAATCCATACTCCATTCTTTTCACTGCAGCTCATCCTATTCAGACAGGCTGCTGCACATAAGCACAAGCCCTCCTGGCGTACTGCGATTTCACTGAGGGGTTAATCTCTTCTCCAATCTTTGGTTCTTTCATTCTTTTATCTGCCTCAAGGTTTCTTATACCCAAGTTGTAATTTGGATATTTTGACCCCTCGCCGCCATGTTTTTCTTGGCTCCGGCTTTTTCCTCCGGTTTCATATTTACATTATCCCGCGTTCCTTCGCAGATTCGCTCTCCTCGGCATCGCGGCTTTTGACTTCCAGAAATTTTTTATTTTTTTCTAAATTTCCCTTCAGTAGGAAAAAAATGTATCAGCCTAATATAAACAAAACCCGAGCCACAGCCGGAGCGCCGAGCCCCCGGGTAACTCAAGGCGAGGACGCCAGCGAAACGCGTGACTGCGGAGAAAAGGAAAATCAGGGAGAAGGAAAAACAGAAAGGAAACCAGAACGGCACAACAACATGTGTAGAAATGTCCCTCTCTGCACCCGCCCTTCATCTGAGTATTAGGAATAGGACAAAAGTCACTGCCAGAGGGGTCTGGGAGAGGACAGAGGGGTCTGGGGGAGGACAGAGGGGTCTGGGAGAGGACAGAGGGGTCTGGGGGAGGACAGAGGGGTCTGGAGGAGGACAGAGGGGTCTGGGGGAGGACAGAGGGGTCTGGGAGAGGACAGAGGGGTCTGGGGGAGGACAGAGGGGTCTGGGAGAGGACAGAGGGGTCTGGGGGAGGACAGAGGGGTCTAGGGAAGGACAGAGGGGTCTGGAGGAGATAGAGGGGTCTGGGAGAGGACAGAGGGGTCTGGGGGAGGACAGAGGGGTCTGGGGAGGACAGAGGGGTCTGGGGGAGGACAGAGGGGTCTGAGGGAGGACAGAGGGGTCTGGGGGAGGACAGAGGGGTCTGAGGGAGGACAGAGGGGTCTGGGAGAGGACAGAGGGGTCTGGGGGAGGACAGAGGGGTCTGGAGGAGATAGAGGGGTCTGGGAGAGGACAGAGGGGTCTGGGGGAGGACAGAGGGGTCTGGGAGAGGACAGAGGGGTCTGGGGGAGGACAGAGGGGTCTGGAGGAGATAGAGGGGTCTAGGGGAGGACAGAGGGGTCTGGGGGAGGACAGAGGGGTCTGGGGGAGGACACAGGGGTCTGGGGGAGGACAGAGGGGTCTGGAGGAGATAGAGGGGTCTAGGGGAGGACAGAGGGGTCTGGAGGAGGACAGAGGGGTCTGGAGGAGATAGAGGGGTCTAGGGGAGGACAGAGGGGTCTGGAGGAGATAGAGGGGTCTGGAGGAGATAGAGGGGTCTGGGAGAGGACAGAGGGGTCTGGGGAGGACGGAGGGGTCTGGGGGAGGACAGAGGGGTCTGGGGGAGGACAGAGGGGTCTGGGGGAGGACAGAGGGGTCTGGGGGAGGACAGGGAGGTCTGGGGGAGGACAGAGGGGTCTGGGGGAGGACAGAGGGGTCTGGGGGAGGACACAGGGGTCTGGGGGAGGACAGGGAGGTCTGGGGGAGGACAGAGGGGTCTGGGGGAGGACAGAGGGGTCTGGAGGAGATAGAGGGGTCTGGGAGAGGACAGAGGGGTCTGGGAGAGGACAGAGGGGTCTGGGAGAGGACAGAGGGGTCTGGGGAAGACAGAGGGGTCTGGGAGAGGACAGAGGGGTCTGGGGGAGGACAGAGGGGTCTGGGGGAGGACAGAGGGGTCTGGGAGAGGACAGAGGGGTCTGGGAGAGGACAGAGGGGTCTGGGAGAGGACAGATGGGTCTGGGGGAGGACAGAGGGGTCTGGGGGAGGACAGGGAGGTCTGGGGGAGGACAGAGGGGTCTGGGAGAGGACAGAGGGGTCTGGGGGAGGACAGAGGGGTCTGGGGGAGGAGAGGGGGGTCTGGGGGAGGAGAGAGGGGTCTGAGAGAGGATGGAGGGGTCTGGGGGAGGACAGAGGGGTCTGGGGGAGGACAGAGGGGTCTGGGAGAGGACAGAGGGGTCTGGGGGAGGACAGGGGGGTCTGGGGGAGGAGAGGGGGGTCTGGGGGAGGAGAGAGGGGTCTGAGAGAGGATGGAGGGGTCTGGGGGAGGAGAGGGGGGTCTGGGGGAGGAGAGAGGGGTCTGGGGGAGGAGAGAGGGGTCTGGGAGAGGACAGAGGGGTCTGGGGGAGGACAGAGGGGTCTGGGAGAGGATGGAGGGGTCTGGGGGAGGAGAGGGGGGTCTGGGGGAGGAGAGAGGGGTCTGGGGGAGGACAGAGGGGTCTGGGGGAGGAGAGAGGGGTCTGGGGGAGGACAGAGGGGTCTGGAGTGGGATCGCAGTATTTTGCAGCAGCATATTCCCTTCTCCTTATTGAGAACACATGCATGCTTGGCCGAATCAGTGACAGCTTCAGTTCTCCAGGTTATTTTCTGGATCTGGCGCTCTCTTATATTACAACCTTGGGCCACATAACACCATATAGAAGGTTCTCCTGCTCTCCCTGTGACGTCGGCTCTTGGCTGTTCTTGGCGCTCCTCCAATATCCTCCAGTATCCTCCAGTATCCTCCAATATCCTCCAGAACCTCCTGATTTCTTCTAGAAGCTTCTAATGCATATTTCCATTGTCATTAATGTTTTCTTTCCTCTTTCAGGATCTTCTAAGGAGCTGATGGAGACGTGTTGTGCGGCCGGCCAGCAGTGGTCCATCGACCATGGAGAATGTGAGAACATGCCTTACAGCACCTCGGAGGACTGCAGGTATGTCACCAATGTCAGGACCCCCATGATCCGGCCCGGATTACAGCGGCCAGGAATCCTGATCCCAGATTATCACATCCATCTCCTGCCGTCTGGGTGGAGGAAATTCCTCTGTGGAGGAGGAAAGTGTTTTGTCTTGTCCCAGAGATGAAATCATCTGATAGATGAGACACTTTCTAAGAAACGTATCCTCATGTAAGTGCAGCAGCCAGCAGGGGGCGACATTGGGCTCCTCCCATGGGATTGTGAATATCTGATCTCCCCCGGGGCAGGATAGGAAGGATTTCAAGCTTTGGATTGATAAACCATCTGCACCACACGGCCCAGTAATGGTTCCTGCGCCGAGGATGGGAATACCAGCTGTGGGTGGAGTTGTCCTTTAAGCCCTGGTTTTGGGGGGCAGCGTATTCAGATTTCCAAACACAGAGAACCTGATCCGGTGTCTGGAGCCGGGGAGTCGGAGCGGCCGCTCAGTAATTGAACACAACTGTTGGTTATGGCGTCTACGCTACAGCGCACATTCGTCGCTGCACGAGGAAATTAGATTAACATGGAAAATGCTGGAAGCTTCAGCCGCAGATCCCAAGGAAATACCAAGAATCGCATAAAAACTCCAAAAACACAAATAAAATCCATTTACAAGATTCTTCAGAAGTTTTATACATGATGGGCTCCGGAGAGACGGTCCAGGGGCCACACGACATACTGATGGCAGTCACACAATCCATGAAGCTCGCTGCTATGTGATAGAAGTTTGTTCATCCTGAGCCACCTGGTTCAGTACAGCTCTGTTCATCCTGAGCCGCCTGGTTCAGCACAACTCTGTTCATCCTGAGTCTCCTGGTTCAGCACACCTCTGTTCATCCTGAGCCACCTGGTTCAGCACAGCTCTGTTCATCCTGAGCCACCTGGTTCAGCACAGCTCTATTCATCCTGAGCCGCCTGGTTCAGCACATCTCTGTTCATCCTGAGCCGCCTGGTTCAGCACATCTCTGTTCATCCTGAGCCTCCTGGTACAGTACAGCTCTGTTCATCCTGAGCCTCCTGGTACAGTACAGCTCTGTTCATCCTGAGCCGCCTGGTTCAGCACATCTCTGTTCATCCTGAGCCTCCTGGTACAGTACAGCTCTGTTCATCCTGAGCCTCGTAGTTCAGCACAGCTCTGTTCATCCTGAGCCTCCTGGTTTGGCACAGCTCTGCTCATCCTGAGCCTCCTGGTACAGTACAGCTCTGTTCATCCTGAGCCGCCTGGTTCAGCACACCTCTGTTCATCCTGAGCCTCCTGGTACAGTACAGCTCTGTTCATCCTGAGCCTCCTGGTACAGTACAGCTCTGTTCATCCTGAGCCTCCTGGTTCAGCACAGGAATGTTCATCCTGAGCCCTCTGGTTCAGCACAGCTCTGTTCATCCTGAGCCTCCTGGTTCGGCACAGCTCTGTTCATCCTGAGCCTCCTGGTTCGGCACAGCTCTGTTCATCCTGAGCCGCCTGTTTCAGACAGACAGATGTGTTACACAGGCTCAGATGAGTGTGTGGGGTCGCTCATTATTTTTGGTGTCGGCTCTATGGGCTGCTGTACAGATCCGCACCTGGAGAACAGATGGAAAACAGTAAAAATGACAAAATCAATGTTGTAAATTGTCGCCAGTGACTCCTCTGGTCTGTGTAGTCGTAGTCGGCCACAGCCACTGATCCGGAATATCTGATGCTCCGGCCTCGCTCAGGTCTCTGACATACATGGAGGAGGAATCTCAGCTCTATCTGCATTTCCCTGCCCGTGGGATCTACAGAGGGACGTGTAACACTTCCCAGGCGCGGCCCATTATACTGTCAGTGTAGCATTCCCCATTCCATACGGCGAGGTCTATTAGAACGTTGTACAACAAGCAGAGCCCTGTCCTCTCCCCGGGGGGCTCCGCACTGCGATCACATACAGATGTGGAGACTTCCCTGCCGGAGACTCTGACCCGAAGAGACTTTACAGTCCTTAAAGGGATCTGAGCGTGTATTCCAGGCTGAAGAATCCAGTGGATCGGGGGGATCTAGTCACTGACAGTATCTCATAGGACAAGGCCACATAGGCGAAAATCCATCCTGACCTAGGAGTCTGTTCACACATGGCACATTTACTGCAGGCTCACAGATGGAACTTGTAGAAATGCGTGTCCTCGCTGTCAGCGCCATCTGAAATAATTGTCCAGTTGCAGAAATGTTTTGCCTTGTGTGTATAGATCCCAGTGCTGAGGGTTTGTTACAATTGTATCCATCTAGACAATGCTCTGTGAGCTAAACAGACTGATACATTGTAACAAGCTATCAGGCTGCAGACAGCATTGTGCTACCGATGTGTTTAGCTCACAGGGGATTGTTCACACCGATACATTGCAGCAAAGCCTCAGCTGTGAGACAGATCAGGTCGGGACAGGATTCAGGTGACAACCAGCAGAAGCTGCAGAACATTTCACCACACAGTGACAGGCCGAGGTAACCGGGCGACAGAATAATATTGTCCTGTGACGTCTCCGCAGCTGGAGGTGTGTAATATCGGAGGGGCGGCGGTTGGCGGCGGTCTCCGGTCGTCTCACACGCTCACTGGCAGCGACTACTGAACTGCTGAGAGTAAAATGGATTTGTGCAGCGTCTGGTAGTGATGGCGAAAACAGCTGCAGCCCCGGGCCCTGTGTCCATGGAGGAAGTATAGGGGCCCCTGCAGGCTACTGGAGAACATGACAATGGGGCCCCTGCAGGCTACTGGAGAACATGACAATGGGGCCCCTGCAGGCAACTGGAGAACATGGCAATGGGGCCCCTGCAGGCAACTGGAGAACATGGCAATGGGGCCCCTGCAGGCAACTGGAGAACATGGCAATGGGGCCCCTACAGGCTACTGGAGGACATGGCAATGGGGCCCCTACAGGCTACTGGAGAACATGACAATGGGACCCCTGCAGGCAACTGGAGAACATGGCAATGGGGCCCCTGCAGGCAACTGGAGAACATGGCAATGGGGCCCCTACAGGCTACTGGAGAACATGACAATGGGGCCCCTGCAGGCTACTGGAGAACATGACAATGGGGCCCCTGCAGGCAACTGGAGAACATGGCAATGGGGCCCCTGCAGGCAACTGGAGAACATGGCAATGGGGCCCCTACAGGCTACTGGAGAACATGGCAATGGGGCCCCTACAGGCTACTGGAGGACATGGCAATGGGGCCCCTACAGGCTACTGGAGAACATGACAATGGGACCCCTGCAGGCAACTGGAGAACATGGCAATGGGGCCCCTGCAGGCAACTGGAGAACATGGCAATGGGGCCCCTACAGGCTACTGGAGAACATGGCAATGGGGCCCCTGCAGGCAACTGGAGAACATGGCAATGGGGCCCCTGCAGGCTACTGGAGAACATGACAATGGGGCCCCTGCAGGCTACTGGAGAACATGACAATGGGGCCCCTGCAGGCAACTGGAGAACATGGCAATGGGGCCCCTACAGGCTACTGGAGGACATGGCAATGGGGCCCCTGCAGGCAACTGGAGAACATGGCAATGGGGCCCCTGCAGGCAACTGGAGAACATGGCAATGGGGCCCCTGCAGGCTACTGGAGAACATGACAATGGGGCCCCTGCAGGCTACTGGAGAACATGACAATGGGGCCCCTGCAGGCAACTGGAGAACATGGCAATGGGGCCCCTACAGGCTACTGGAGGACATGGCAATGGGGCCCCTACAGGCTACTGGAGAACATGGCAATGGGGCCCCTACAGGCTACTGGAGAACATGGCAATGGGGCCCCTACAGGCTACTGGAGAACATGACAATGGGGCCCCTACAGGTAACTGGAGAACATGGCAATGGGGCCCCTGCAGGCTACTGGAGAACATGGCAATGGGGCCCCTGCAGGCTACTGGAGAACATGGCAATGGGGCCCCTACAGGCTACTGGAGGACATGGCAATGGGGCCCCTACAGGCTACTGGAGGACATGGCAATGGGGCCCCTACAGGTAACTGGAGAACATGGCAATGGGGCCCCTGCAGGCTACTGGAGAACATGGCAATGGGGCCCCTGCAGGCAAGTAAAGAACATGGCAATGGGGCCCCTACAGGCTACTGGAGAACATGGCAATGGGGCCCCTACAGGTAACTGGAGAACATGGCAATGGGGCCCCTACAGGCTACTGGAGGACATGGCAATGGGGCCCCTACAGGCTACTGGAGGACATGGCAATGGGGCCCCTACAGTCAACTGGAGAACATGGCAATGGGGCCCCTACAGGCTACTGGAGAACATGGCAATGGGGCCCCTGCAGGCTACTGGAGAACATGGCAATGGGGCCCCTACAGGCTACTGGAGAACATGGCAATGGGGCCCCTACAGGCTACTGGAGAACATGGCAATGGGGCCCCTGCAGGCTACTGGAGAACATGGCAATGGGGCCCCTACAGGCTACTGGAGAACATGGCAATGGGGCCCCTACAGGCTACTGGAGAACATGGCAATGGGGCCCCTGCAGGCTACTGGAGGACTCTACTAGAGATACAATGGGGCCCCTGCAGGCTACTGGAGGACTCTACTAGAGATACAATGGGGCCCCTGCAGGCTATGAGATGACGTTGCTGCCGCTCTCCCAAGGACCCTTCAGTGCCGGCAGAGATCTAGATATGCAGAGGGGTCTGGATACTCCAGAGCTGCCTTGTGAGTCTAGAAGAAGACTATAGATGGCCGTATAGGATACAGTATATAGTATAGCAGGGACTGTGTGCCCCTCCCCCTCCTCTGTCACCTTAGACCTTCCCACTATATCACCAGGGGGAGGGGATTGTAGTCCGGCACATATACGGCACCTATATATGTATACATATTATATATAGGACCTCGCTGTCTGCGGCTGATGTGACATCACTGGATTTCAGGGCTGAGCAGATATTTGGCAAGTGTCACATTGTAACAGAAAACATCCTGAGATGAAGCCAAGACGTCTCCTCTATGTAATGAACTCATGATTGTTGCATTCGCCCCGGCACAATTCTAGGGGGCGGAGTCAGTTTTGGGATTTGGAGAGTCCTGTACAGGAGATATAGAGGTGACGTACGATCTGTAATATTATTAGAGGGGCAGTCCCATGAAACACGAAAGACTCGGGAACTACGAGTATATACTATGTATATAGGGCCAAGGGGGCCCCGCCAATCACCAGGGTATAAACTAGTGGTCACGCCTGTGCCCTGCTGCGCCACTCAATGTCTATGGGGCTGACAGAGGGAGACAGTGCCCATGGTTACCTCCCAGTGATCTCTGTATGCTCACCGAGCATGCCCACAACACTCACATAACATTCAGTAGATGATTTACAAAGCTCACCTCCTCCTCCTTCCTGCACAGGTCACAGAGCATGCCCACAACACTCTCCCATACAAAGTCAATAGATGACAGTTACAATTGAGCTCACCTCCTCCTCCTTCCTGCACAGGTCACAGAGCATGCCCACAACACTCTCCCATACAAAGTCAATAGATGACAGTTACAATTGAGCTCACCTCCTCCTCCTTCCTGCACAGGTCACAGAGCATGCCCACAACACTCTCCCATACAAAGTCAATAGATGACAGTTACAATTGAGCTCACCTCCTCCTCCTTCCTGCACAGGTCACAGAGCATGCCCACAACACTCTCCCATACAAAGTCAATAGATGACAGTTACAATTGAGCTCACCTCCTCCTCCTTCCTGCACAGGTCACAGAGCATGCCCACAACACTCTCCCATACAAAGTCAATAGATGACAGTTACAATTGAGCTCACCTCCTCCTCCTTCCTGCACAGGTCACAGAGCATGCCCACAACACTCTCCCATACAAAGTCAATAGATGACAGTTACAATTGAGCTCACCTCCTCCTCCTTCCTGCACAGGTCACAGAGCATGCCCACAACACTCTCCCATACAAAGTCAATAGATGACAGTTACAATTGAGCTCACCTCCTCCTCCTTCCTGCACAGGTCACAGAGCATGCCCACAATACTCCTAAAGAGATGTGGCCACAGCTCTCTCCTCTCTACCCTCTGACTCCTGCACAGGTCACAGAGCATGCCCACAACACTCTCCCATACAAGTCAATGGCTTGTATCCAATCTGCAGGCTCCTATGATCTATGTGGCTGCTGTAAAGTGAATGCTTATATGCTGTTAATAACAGACAAGATGGCCGCCCCATGACATGTAGGAAAATAGAATATCAGGAAATACAAATAAATGCGAGGTCTCGGCCTTCCCATCTGCAGGCTGGCGGAGCGGCAATGCTGCATCTCCTACATCAAGGATAACACGTGTATCGCCGGGATGATCGCCGCCAAGGAAGACGGAATCTGCCTCCAGACGGAGAACGACCCTTGTGAGCGCTCACACTTCAAGGTGAGGTCATCATGTCTTATCATTAGCAGAGTGGGCAGAGGGCGCCCCTGGTGGTCAGTGGGAGGTTAGTGCCCTGGGCTCCGATCCTGCCACACCTGTGTCCTGCACCGTCCTCTTACAGTCCCGGCTACTATGGGGCCCCAGGGTGCAGGGCCCGGATACATTTGGCTCCATGTTGTCACCTCTGATGGTTCTGTGTCCTGTTCACACTGCAGCTTTGCTGTGACTGCTGCTCCCTGGGCCTGAAGATCAGGAAGGAAGGAGAATCCTGCGAGACCAACCTGAACCTGGGCTACCCCTGTAACCACATGGTGCTGCTGTGCTGCAACGGGGACGAGCTGCCGCTGCCGCTGCCGGACATCAGGATTCTGCCAAAACCCGAACCAACACCCAAAGCGGAGAAAGGTAAAAGCCAAGAGGCGACCGAAAGGTAACATGTCCGGATATAAAGGGTGCGCAGAACACCACAACATCGCTGCGCCCCATCTAGCATCTCTGTGAATCTTCTACCACTCCTGTGTACGCCCATGTGTCTCCATGGTAAGAGACTACAATGCGCCCCCTGTAGTCAGACCTGAGCTGTCGGTTATAGAGAAGTCCGGAGGGGTCGGGTAACTGGTGACCGCAGGATCAGACTACAGGGGGATGGCTGTAGTCTGTTATCATGGAGACACCTGCCCCCCCCCCCCCCCAATACTTCCATCCCTGTATCTTTATAGACTCCGATGTCGATGAGTGCGCCCTGAATACTCACACCTGCGGGAAAGGAGAGCGCTGTGTGAACACGGTGGGATCGTTTGTGTGCGTTGTGGAGGTGACATGTGACACGGGGTTCATGCTGGAAGAAGGAGTCTGTCAAGGTGAGGGTTAATATTTCAATCCTTTGTTACAATGTATCGGTGTTGTGTCCTTTATTACATTGTCTCCATGTAGATTATATTTTGTTACAATGTATCAGTGTAGCATCCTCTATTACAATGTCTCCATGTAGATTATATTTTGTTACAATGTATCAGTGTTGCGTCCTCTGCTCTAGACTCCAGTATCTCGTCTCTTCCCAACACTGATACATTGTAACAAACATAGTGAGAAGCCAATTATGGGCCTGTAGTAAACACTGAGGACCATTCACACTTGTGCCCCCTGCTGTCTGACTGCTGCACTGTGTGAATACCGGACTGACCATCCTCTTCCTCCAGATATTGATGAGTGCTCGTCCATCTCAGCCCCCTGCAAGCAAGGATTCGCCTGTATCAACACCCTGGGGTCGTACGTGTGCCAGCGCAAACACCTGAACTGCAACCGAGGATACAAGTCCAACGAGAACGGGACGGTCTGCATCGGTGAGGAGGGTTGTCCTGTATGTATATAGTGCTGAGCGGGGGCCCACTGACCGTCCGGGGCCCCTCAGCCCTCACCTACCACTGACACTGCTGCTGCTTTCCTATGTGATGCCCCCTCAGGTCCAGTGTTAGGTGACACTTCTCACAGCAGAGGGTTTGTTACAATGTTGCAGCAGTATAATCCGCCTTCTGTGTGTCCTGATAGTTGGTTACAATGTCTCCGCCTGATCAGTGGGGGCCCGGTGACTGGGGCCGGGTATGATGGGCCCCTGACTACTGTACTTGTCTGTGTTTGTCGCCTGACACCTCTCTCTCTCTGTTGCAGACATTGATGAGTGTTCCGGTGCCGCGCACAACTGCTCCAGTGAACAGACCTGCTACAACCTCCCCGGCTCGTACCGCTGCGACTGTAAGGCCGGGTATCGCTTTGACACGTTCCGGAGGAGATGTTTGGGTAGGCGACTGGCGGGATTATAATCTGATTACAAACTCCACTACACCCGGCTACAGCCTGTCCTCTTCTTACAGACGTCAATGAGTGCTGGGTGTACCCGGGCAGAATGTGTCACCACACCTGCGAGAATACGGTGGGCTCTTACCGCTGCTCCTGCTTCGCCGGCTTCCGACTAGGGCAGGACGGGAAACATTGTGAAGGTAAATCTGGACTGCCCAGATTATGTGTGATGAGCCCCTTCCCCCGCTGCCCATAGACCGGCAATGATATACTGTTTGCTGTGCTTTCTGAGTGTCAGTCTACACTGTAGTCCGGTCATTCTACCCATGAACCAGGAAGCTCAGGATGAACAGACTACAGGTTACACATAACCAGGCTGAGATCTATGGGGATAAATATAAAGCTCGAGCGCTCTAGCTGCGTCTCCGGACGTTCATTGTGCAGGTCATTTGTATCTGGTCATGTGACCTGTGATTCTTTTCATGCAGATATTAATGAGTGTGAGCAGAATCCGTGTAACCAGGAGTGCACCAATATCTACGGCTCCTACCAGTGTTACTGCAAGGAGGGGTATAAGCTGGGGGACGACGGCACCACCTGCGAAGGTAACGGGGACTTTGGGCTCAGAATGGTGTATAGAGGTATTAATGGTGCACAATATGGTACTACAGTGATATGGATGTCCTGTATGCTCCGGCTATTGGTGCATTGCATAGATCTAGTTTACTATTGCACAATTTAGTACCATTATTATTATTACACTGTATATTCCTATTATTATTACACTGTATATTACTATTATTATTATTACACTGTATATTCCTATTATTATTACACTGTATATTCCTATTATTATTACACTGTATATTACCATTATTATTACACTGTATATTACTATTATTATTACACTGTATATTCATATTATTATTACACTGTATATTCCTACTATTATTACACTGTATATTCCTATTATTATTACACTGTATATTACCATTATTATTACACTGTATATTCCTATTATTATTACACTGTATATTCCTATTATTATTACACTGTATATTCCTATTATTATTACACTGTATATTACCATTATTATTACACTGTATATTACTATTATTATTACACTGTATATTCCTATTATTATTACACTGTATATTCCTACTATTATTACACTGTATATTCCTATTATTATTACACTGTATATTACCATTATTATTACACTGTATATTCCTATTATTATTACACTGTATATTCCTATTATTAATACACTGTATATTACTATTATTATTACACTGTATATTCCTATTATTATTACACTGTATATTACTATTATTATTACACTGTATATTACTATTATTATTACACTGTATATTACCATTATTATTACACTGTATATTCCTATTATTATTACACTGTATATTACCATTATTATTACACTGTATATTACTATTATTATTACACTGTATATTCCTATTATTAATACACTGTATATTACTATTATTATTACACTGTATATTACTATTATTATTACACTGTATATTCCTATTATTATTACACTGTATATTACTATTATTATTACACTGTATATTCCTATTATTATTACACTGTACATTACTATTATTATTACACTGTATATTCCTATTATTATTACACTGTATATTACCATTATTATTACACTGTATATTACTATTATTATTACACTGTATATTCCTATTATTAATACACTGTATATTACTATTATTATTACACTGTATATTACTATTATTATTACACTGTATATTCCTATTATTATTACACTGTATATTACCATTATTATTACACTGTATATTCCTATTATTATTACACTGTATATTCCTATTATTAATACACTGTATATTACTATTATTACACTGTATATTACTATTATTATTACACTGTATATTCCTATTATTAATACACTGTATATTACTATTATTACACTGTATATTACTATTATTATTACACTGTATATTCCTATTATTATTACACTGTATATTCCTATTATTAATACACTGTATATTACTATTATTATTACACTGTATATTACTATTATTATTACACTGTATATTACTATTATTATTATTACACTGTATATTCCTATTATTATTACACTGTATATTCCTATTATTATTGCACTGTATATTACTATTATTATTACACTGTATATTACTATTATTATTACACTGTATATTACTATTATTATTATTACACTGTATATTACTATTATTATTACACTGTATATTACTATTATTATTATTACACTGTATATTCCTATTATTATTACACTGTATATTCCCATTATTATTACACTGTATATTCCTATTATTATTACACTGTATATTACTATTATTAATACACTGTATATTACTATTAATACACTGTATATTACTATTATTATTATTACACTGTATATTCCTATTATTATTACACTGTATATTCCTATTATTATTACACTGTATATTCCTATTATTATTGCACTGTATATTACTATTATTATTACACTGTATATTCCCATTATTATTACACTGTATATTCCTATTATTATTACACTGTATATTCCTATTATTATTACACTGTATATTACTATTATTATTACACTGTATATTACTATTATTATTATTACACTGTATATTCCTATTATTATTACACTGTATATTCCTATTATTATTGCACTGTATACTCCTGATTCTTTCCTATTCCAGACATTGATGAATGCCGCCAGAGTATCGGATCTCTCTGCACTTTTGCCTGTGTCAACACCCCAGGAAGTTACCACTGTGCGTGCCCGGAGCACGGCTACACAATGTCCGCCAATGGGCTAACGTGCAAAGGTAATAAGTAGCCACAAAGGACACACCAATGTCCCACTAGTCATTGGATGGATTGTAGCACCATCTAGTGGCTGGATGAGGGTAGTGCAGGATAATCACATTCTGTTCTGCATCAGATCCAGGTCAGTGATTTGTTCTCTACATATTGGTGACTGTGTCAGATCTGATCAGTATGGGAGACATAATAATAATAATAATAATAATAATAATAATAATAATAATAATAATAATAATAATAATAGATGTAATAATATATCATAATACTAATAATTAATATAATAATTCATCTGTTACTTTCCTTGGTCAGATATTGATGAGTGTGAAATCGGGATCCACAACTGCACATCAGCGGAGGAATGTTACAACATCCAGGGGAGTCACAAATGTCTGTCCTTCGACTGCCCAGAAAATTACCGTAAAGTCTCCAATGGGTACGTTATATAGAGAGCAAATATATTTATAATATTGAGCACAATGTATAGAAAGTCTGAGGTCAGCTCCTGTGCTCCCTCTAGTGGTGACTGTATATAATCAGTCTGCAGTCAGCTCCTGAGCTCCCTCTAGTGGTGACTGTATATAATCAGTCTGCGGTCAGCTCCTGAGCTCCCTCTAGTGGTGACTGTATATAATCAGTCTGCAGTCAGCTCCTGAGCTCCCTCTAGTGGTGACTGTATATAATCAGTCTGCGGTCAGCTCCTGAGCTCCCCCTAGTGGTGGCTGTATATAATCAGTCTGCGGTCAGCTCCTGAGCTCCCCCTAGTGGTGGCTGTATATAATCAGTCTGCGGTCAGCTCCTGAGCTCCCTCTAGTGGTGACTGTATATAATCAGTCTGCGGTCAGCTCCTGAGCTCCCTCTAGTGGTGACTGTATATAATCAGTCTGCAGTCAGCTCCTGAGCTCCCCTAGTGGTGACTGTATATAATCAGTCTGCAGTCAGCTCCTGAGCTCCCTCTAGTGGTGACTGTATATAATCAGTCTACGGTCAGCTCCTGAGCTCCCTCTAGTAATGACTGTATATAATCAGTCTACGGTCAGCTCCTGAGCTCCCTCTAGTGCTGACTGTATATAATCAGTCTGCGGTCAGTTCCTGAGCTCCCTCTAGTGGTGACTGTATATAATCAGTCTGCGGTCAGCTCCTGAGCTCCCTCTAGTGGTGACTGTATATAATCAGCCTGCGGTCAGCTCCTGAGCTCCCTCTAGTGGTGACTGTATATAATCAGTCTGCAGTCAGCTCCTGAGCTCCCTCTAGTGGTGACTGTATATAATCAGTCTTCGGTCAGCTCCTGAGCCCCCTCTAGTGGTGACGGTATATAATCAGTCTGTGGTCAGCTCCTGAGCTCCCTCTAGTGGTGACTGTATATAATCAGTCTGTGGTCAGCTCCTGAGCTCCCTCTAGTGGTGACTGTATATAATCAGCCTGTGGTCAGCTCCTGAGCTCCCTCTAGTGGTGACTGTATATAATCAGTCTGCGGTCAGCTCCTGAGCTCCCTCTAGTAATGACTGTATATAATCAGTCTGCAGTCAGTTCCTGAGCTCCCTCTAGTGGTGACTGTATATAATCAGTCTGCAGTCAGCTCCTGAGCTCCCTCTAGTGGTGACTGTATATAATCAGTCTGCGGTCAGCTCCTGAGCTCCCTCTAGTGGTGACTGTATATAATCAGTCTGCAGTCAGTTCCTGAGCTCCCTCTAGTGGTGACTGTATATAATCAGTCTGCAGTCAGCTCCTGAGCTCCCTCTAGTGGTGACTGTATATAATCAGTCTGCGGTCAGCTCCTGAGCTCCCTCTAGTGATGACTGTATATAATCAGTCTGTGCTCAGCTCCTGAGCTCCCTCTAGTGCTGACTGTGTATAATCAGTCTGCGGTCAGCTCCTGTGCTCCCTCTAGTGGTGACTGTATATAATCAGTCTGCGGTCAGCTCCTGAGCTCCCCTAGTGGTGACTGTATATAATCAGTCTGCGGTCAGCTCCTGAGCTCCCTCTAGTAATGACTGTATATAATCAGTCTGCAGTCAGTTCCTGAGCTCCCTCTAGTGGTGACTATATATAATCAGTCTGCAGTCAGCTCCTGAGCTCCTCTAGTGGTGACTGTATATAATCAGTCTGCGGTCAGCTCCTGAGCTCCCTCTAGTGGTGACTGTATATAATCAGTCTGCGGTCAGCTCCTGAGCTCCCCTAGTGGTGACTGTATATAATCAGTCTGCGGTCAGCTCCTGAGCTCCCTCTAGTGGTGACTGTATATAATCAGTCTGCGGTCAGCTCCTGAGCTCCCCTAGTGGTGACTGTATATAATCAGTCTGTGGTCAGCTCCTGAGCTCCCTCTAGTAATGACTGTATATAATCAGTCTGCAGTCAGTTCCTGAGCTCCCTCTAGTGGTGACTGTATATAATCAGTCTGCGGTCAGCTCCTGAGCTCCCTCTAGTAATGACTGTATATAATCAGTCTGCAGTCAGTTCCTGAGCTCCCTCTAGTGGTGACTGTATATAATCAGTCTGCGGTCAGCTCCTGAGCTCCCTCTAGTGGACATTGCCTTGTATGTTAATTAATCTGATTCCTCACGTAATGTTCTCTCTTTACAGACAATGTGAGCGGATTAGCTGCATCAACTACCAGGACTGTCAGAACACCCCGCTGAGGATCTCCTACCATCGCCTTACCTTCCCCACCGGTGTGGTGGTCCCGGCTCAGATATTCCGCATCTCCCCGTCTCCTGCCTACGCCGGTGATAATATCATCATGGACATCAAGAAAGGAAACGAGGAAAATTATTTCAGTGTCAGGAAATTGAACCCGTACACGGGGATCCTCTACCTGCAGAGACCCCTCCGCAAACCGAAGGACTTCCTGCTGGACGTGGAGATGAAGCTTTACCGCCAGGGGAGCGTCACCACCTTCCTGTCCAGGATCTATATATTTATAACTGCGCCCACCTCCTAATAGGACAGAGGGCCATGCACATACGGAAGGGGTAACCTAGGAATGGGTCATGTGACCTGTCCTAGCGCAGCGTCACCGGAGACAGGGCAGGGTGAGATATCTCTGCGTATAGGACTCCTGTAGCCGGCATTGTAACCTCCATATCCCTCAGTTATCTGTGTAATATTCACACTCAGGTGAAGGCTCCGGCTTCTGTTTGGCGCCATTTTGTTATATTATTTATCCCTTCATTGCTAGGACTAGTGACGGCGAGGCGTCTGCTGCCTCGTACCTCATTAGTATCACAAGGTGATAGAGACTTGATACAATCATTCTCATACACATTGGCCACGCCCAGAAAATGGCAGCTCCACAATCATGTAAAGGGTTAATTGTCATTCCCGCTCGTATATTTTATATATGTTATGTTCTAGGCCATCTAAGGGTTAACACGTATCAGATCTGTGGTATGTTATTTATTATGTTGTAATTTATGTAAATGAATGTAACTTTCTTTAATCGCACAATTAAAAGCCAGAAAATCAGAATGTTGTCAGATTTATCCTGGGAGGGGAATCATACCGAAAGCAGAGCTCAGACCCTAAAAGATGTCCCGGGATCTACTGCGGTGCGATAGGATGAATTCTATGTAAGATGTAACTGACCCACAGCCACTGACTATGATATAAGGGTCAGTACACACAGTCTGTATATATATATATATATAACTGTATTTGGGTGGGTTTCATGTTCTGTCACGTGATGCAGTGTACGCCCCACCCCCTCCTGTAACCGGATACAATGTAACAAGCAGAGAACTTCACTTCAGTACAGGCTCCTCCCATTTCCCCGCCCCATAGAAACTTCTCTACAGCTGATTGGTTGAGCGCCGGGTGAGTTCTGTTGGTGGGCGGGACCTGCAGTGATTGACAGCTCGCCCAGCTCCGGCCTCTTTGTGAGGAAGAGGCGGCTCCGGTACCGGGATGTGAGGCCGAGACCGCCCGGGAGAACGGAGCATGGAGGGCGCGGTCAGGAAGAGCTCCAAGGCCGGCCCGGAGCGGGAGAGTGAGTGTCCCGGGGCCTGTACTGGATATACTCACACCCCTATATAAGGGATCGGGGTGTAATATGCTGCAGCCTCAGTATTAGGGATCATCGGGGTGTAATATGCTGCAGCCTCTGTATTAGGGATCATCGGGGTGTAATATGCTGCAGCCTCAGTATTAGGGATCATCGGGGTGTGATATGCTGCAGCCTCTGTATTAGGGATCATCAGGGTGTAATATGCTACAGCCACTGTATTAGGGATCATCGGGGTGTAATATGCTGCAGCCTCAGTATTAGGGATCATCAGGGTGTAATATGCTGCAGCCTCTGTATTAGGGATCATCGGGGTGTGATATGCTGCAGCCTCAGTATTAGGGATCATCGGGGTGTAATATGCTACAGCCTCTGTATTAGGGATCATCGGGGTGTGATATGCTGCAGCCTCTGTATTAGGGATCATCGGGGTGTGATATGCTGCAGCCTCTGTATTAGGGATCATCGGGGTGTGATATGCTGCAGCCTCAGTATTAGGGATCATCGGGGTGTAATATGCTGCAGCCTCTGTATTAGGGATCATCAGGGTATGATATGCTGCAGCTTCAGTATTAGGGATCATCGGGGTGTAATATGCTGCAGCCTCTGTATTAGGGATCATCGGGGTGTAATATGCTGCAGCCTCTGTATTAGGGATCATCGGGGTGTAATATGCTGCAGCCTCTGTATTAGGGATCATCGGGGTGTAATATGCTGCAGCCTCTGTATTAGGGATCATCGGGGTGTAATATGCTGCAGCCTCTGTATTAGGGATCATCGGGGTGTAATATGCTGCAGCCTCTGTATTAGGGATCATCGGGGTGTAATATGCTGCAGCCTCAGTATTAGGGATCACTGGGTGTAATATGCTACAGTGTCAGACTATTCTGTAGTTCCCATTTGATAATCTGCCCCTGTCATTCTCTGTTACTGCTCAGGGTGCTGTGTATTCAGATTAGCAGGAGGGGGCGCTCACGAGCAAGTAATAAAGAGGAAACTAATTCTATTAAAGCCCCCCCCCCCCCCCCCCCCCCCCCGAGCTGTGGAAACACTACAAGTCCCAGCACAACCTGCCAACATTAGTGCCCGAGTGGCTACTGTACTGTATGTGGGGGCTCCGCCGGCCAGTAACATCTCCATATACCTGGTAGCAGAGACAGATTGAGCCCCCCCCCCCCCACACACACACACACACACCAGTCTTATCCTGCTCGGCCGTTGACGTTTCCATTATTGATTTTCCGTCCTTGTAGCCGACGCCAATGTCCGCCATCATGCGCTGCAGAGAAGTAAAGCCGACATCCCACCCATCGACCTGGAGGTCCTGAAGGACTTGGAGATCGTCACGCAAGAAGTTGCACTAAAAGTCGATCAGATGATGAAAAGTTTGAGCGGCACAATCCAGAATGTAAGAACCTCCTGGACCCCAAATCCCCCCAATATCACTGCTCAGAGCGGAATATGACCCCCAAATGTCACGTTTCATCCTAGATGACAGCGCTGAGCGTAGGCTACATCCAGACGTACCGAGACTCCGTAGACAGTCTAGGAGAGTCTGTGGACATGAGCATCAAAGTAAGTGACACCCGGAGATCCTGTATTATACTCCAGAGCTGCGCTCACTATTCTGCTGGTACAGACACTGTGTACATACATTGCATTACTTATCCTGTATTATACTCCAGAGCTGCGCTCACTATTCTGCTGGTACAGTCACTGTGTACATACATTACATTACTTATCCTGTATTATACTCCAGAGCTGCGCTCACTATTCTGCTGGTACAGTCACTGTGTACATACATTGCATTACTTATCCTGTATTATACTCCAGAGCTGCGCTCACTATTCTGCTGGTACAGTCACTGTGTACATACATTACATTACTTATCCTGTATTATACTCCAGAGCTGCGCTCACTATTCTGCTGGTGAGGTCGCTGTGTACATACATCACATTACTTATCCTGTATTATACTCCAGAGCTGCGCTCACTATTCTGCTGGTACAGTCACTGTGTACATACATTACATTACTTATCCTGTATTATACTCCAGAGCTGCGCTCACTATTCTGCTGGTACAGTCACTGTGTACATACATTACATTACTTATCCTGTATTATACTCCAGAGCTGCGCTCACTATTCTGCTGGTGCAGTCACTGTGTACATACATTACTTATCCTGTATTATACTTCAGAGCTGCGCTCACTATTCTGCTGGTACAGTCACTGTGTACATACATTACATTACTTATCCTGTATTATACTCCAGAGCTGTGCTCACTATACTGCTGGTGCAGTCACTGTGTACATACATTACATTACTTATCCTGTATTATACTCCAGAGCTGCGCTCACTATTCTGCTGGTACAGTCACTGTGTACATACATTACATTACTTATCCTGTATTATACTCCAGAGCTGCGCTCACTATTCTGCCGGTGCAGTCACTGTGTACATACATTACATTACTTATCCTGTATTATACTCCAGAGCTGCGCTCACTATTCTGCCGGTACAGTCACTGTGTACATACATTACATTACTTATCCTGTATTATACTTCAGAGCTGCGCTCACTATTCTGCCGGTACAGTCACTGTGTACATACATTACATTACTTATCCTGTATTATACTCCAGAGCTGCGCTCACTATTCTGCTGGTACAGTCACTGTGTACATACATTACATTACTTATCCTGTATTATACTTCAGAGCTGCGCTCACTATTCTGCTGGTACAGTCACTGTGTACATACA
The DNA here is from genome assembly GCF_031893055.1 of Leptodactylus fuscus. Lineage (NCBI taxonomy): Eukaryota > Metazoa > Chordata > Amphibia > Anura > Leptodactylidae > Leptodactylus > Leptodactylus fuscus. The sequence continues at coordinate 92,828 of NW_027440344.1, forward strand.
TTACATTACTTATCCTGTATTATACTCCAGAGCTGCGCTCACTATTCTGCTGGTACAGTCACTGTGTACATACATTACATTACTTATCCTGTATTATACTCCAGAGCTGCGCTCACTATTCTGCCGGTGCAGTCACTGTGTACATACATTACATTACTTATCCTGTATTATACTCCAGAGCTGCGCTCACTATTCTGCCGGTACAGTCACTGTGTACATACATTACATTACTTATCCTGTATTATACTTCAGAGCTGCGCTCACTATTCTGCCGGTACAGTCACTGTGTACATACATTACATTACTTATCCTGTATTATACCCCGGAGCTGTGCTCACTATTCTGCTGGTACAGTCACTGTGTACATACATTACATTACTTATCCTGTATTATACTTCAGAGCTGCGCTCACTATTCTGCTGGTACAGTCACTGTGTACATACATTACATTACTTATCCTGTATTATACTCCAGAGCTGCGCTCACTATTCTGCCGGTGCAGTCACTGTGTACCTACATTACATTACTTATCCTGTATTATACCCCAGAGCTGCGCTCACTATTCTGCCGGTACAGTCACTGTGTACATACATTACATTACTTATCCTGTATTATACTCCAGAGCTGCGCTCACTATTCTGCTGGTGCAGTCACTGTGTACATACATCACATTACTTATCCTGTATTATACTCCAGAGCTGCGCTCACTATTCTGCTGGTACAGTCACTGTGTACATACATTACATTACTTATCCTGTATTATACTCCAGAGCTGCGCTCACTATTCTGCTGGTACAGTCACTGTGTACATACATTACATTACTTATCCTGTATTATACTCCAGAGCTGCGCTCACTATTCTGCTGGTGCAGTCACTGTGTACATACATTACTTATCCTGTATTATACTTCAGAGCTGCGCTCACTATTCTGCTGGTACAGTCACTGTGTACATACATTACATTACTTATCCTGTATTATACTCCAGAGCTGTGCTCACTATACTGCTGGTGCAGTCACTGTGTACATACATTACATTACTTATCCTGTATTATACTCCAGAGCTGCGCTCACTATTCTGCTGGTACAGTCACTGTGTACATACATTACATTACTTATCCTGTATTATACTCCAGAGCTGCGCTCACTATTCTGCCGGTGCAGTCACTGTGTACATACATTACATTACTTATCCTGTATTATACTCCAGAGCTGCGCTCACTATTCTGCCGGTACAGTCACTGTGTACATACATTACATTACTTATCCTGTATTATACTTCAGAGCTGCGCTCACTATTCTGCCGGTACAGTCACTGTGTACATACATTACATTACTTATCCTGTATTATACTCCAGAGCTGCGCTCACTATTCTGCTGGTACAGTCACTGTGTACATACATTACATTACTTATCCTGTATTATACTCCAGAGCTGCGCTCACTATTCTGCTGGTGCAGTCACTGTGTACATACATTACATGACTTCTCCTGTATTATACTCCAGAGCTGCGCTCACTATTCTGCCCTGGTGAGGTTCGGGGTCGCTCCGCAGTGTACTGATCCGTGTTCCTTCTCTCCGCAGGGTATGTACACCTTGATGGCGCGTTGCGAGGAGCTGGATCGGTCCATGCAGCCCATTCACGCTTTGGCCAAGCAGATCCGGGAGATTAAGCGCACTCTGGAGATGTTTGAGACTTTATGTAAATAGTTAATTATTGATGACGAGTTTGGATTCTATTTTTAATAAATGTATTAATTGGCCAAAAGACTAAAGAGAGTCCTGATTGGTCGGTAGATAAGTGGGCGGGGATTCTGTGCCAGTTCTCCATAGATATTACCTGCGCTGCTTCTTGTCCACTAGGGGGCCTCACTTTATTGCATTCAGAAAGGTTGTTAGTTCCTATTAGGCCCTGCCCTCTTGTAATTATACTGCTTTGGTCACATGATGTCTCCTCCCGCCCCTCCCTATGATGTAATACTTTGGCTGTTCCTCTTCCCGTTTTGTGAATAGAATGCCAGACTGACACAGCCCTAGGCCAGGGTGGACCGCACCCACACGGAGGCCAGACTCTCAGTATCGGTTGTCACTCGGCGCCGGCCCTTTAAGACAGGACAACAATGTAACCGCTTCTGTTTATTTTCATCACAGTTTAAAGTTACAGAAACATTGATACAAAAGAAAAAGTAACAATTAGGAAAGTGACATCATCATTGGCACCGCGACCCGATCCTGCGCGGCCCGCAACATGGCCGCCATCCAGAGGAGGAATTGTGCATGGCATGGCTGCTGACGACCAATAAAGTTCAGTGAAGAATAAAATAAAAGGAATGATCAGGAGATGGCGCTGTAACTGCAGTGAGATCAGATGAAGGGGGAGGAGTCCATAGCCGAGATCTGTATATATATATATATATATAAAATATCTGCCGCGGGGGAGGGGCTCTAGGTCAGCGTCTCTCCTTTGGTGACCTATAAAAACAAAACGGAAGACGGATTAGTGACGACCCGCGGGGGCGGCCAATCAAACGCCAGAACACGAGAAAAGCACAGGGGACACTCGGCCAATCCAAAGCCTGGCGCATGCAGATGACCCCGCCTCCCGCAGCCACAGAGCAGCACACACCAGCATGGCGGTTGTCAGACACAGAAATATGCAAATACCTTCTCAGGTGTGGGAGGGGCCTAGTGGTGTTCATCCTGCGCCGCCTGGTTCATGAATAGAATGCCAGAACTACAGTAAAGACTGACACACGGAGAAATAGGAAAGGGGGAGCAAGTGGAGGAGGAGGTCACTGCATGAAAGCACAGATTGACATGCCATTCAGGGGCTATAGAAAGCTGGGTGGGAACTCCAATATGATGGGTGTGACCCCAAAACTCGGACTGTACAGGGTGTTCCCCCAGTCTGATTATGGGCGGGGCCTGTACTGACCCGGAGGATGAAGGGGGTGCAGCAGGGGAGCGATGAGCTGCCGTTCCCTCTAGAGCTGCGCTCCTGGCCTTAGAGGGGGTGGAGCCCTAAACCAGGATCGGAGGGGGTGGAGCCCTAAACCAGGATCGGAGGGGGTGGAGCCCTAAACCAGGATCGGAGGGGGGGGGGGGGTCAGATTTTTGGATGAAGCAGTCGCCGGTGAGGATCTTCGGGTTCCCCTCTATGACCAGGGCCCCTCCCTCCCGGGGTCTATGGGGTTCCCTCCAGTCTCCATGGTGACAGACTACAAACGCCGCGGTCTACAGGAAACAGCGTAGCACCAGGCTGCAGGGTCAGACTACACAGAGGTGGCGGTCTGTAACCATGGAGACACATTGCTTTACACAGAAGCTGCGGACACAAAACGGCAGGAGATGGTTCAGCCTGACAACTGACAACGCGTCTTCACCTCTTTCACATGCAGCGGAGTCAGGACTCGCAACACTCTATAATAAGAAGAGGCAATAAGCACATTGGATGTAAAAGCGCTTTATTATAATCACCTCAAACAGACCGAAACCTCCAGCCCCGCCGCAGATCAGCCAACAGCAGCCGCTGACCGTCACCCAGTGTAAGAGCAGCAACATAAGATGATGGAGGCGTCCGCGACATGCTGGGAGTAATACAGCCCGGCAGTCATAGAGAGACGTGCAGAGGAGCCGTCACAGCCGCTTGCTGATGGTTTCCCGGCCAGTAAATGATTGTTAAACAGCAAAAATAAGCAGAAAGTCCTGGCGGGTCCTGGGGATTGTAGGGCCGACATTCACCTATCAAAGCTGCCTACTACAGCATGCTGATGGTTTCCAGGTCATCAAACAACCAAAACACCTGCGTAGGCACAGGTCTGCAGAATTCAGGATGCAAGGAACAGATTCCAAAATACATGTGGGTTGTGCAGACCCCGGAACGGGAGGGGGGCGGAGGGAACACGAAATATGTAAAGATTGTATTTCTATAAAACTCCGTGAATGACACCCCTGCTGATTTAAAGGGCCGGTACGGAGAGAACATTTATGTGCGGACATCCCCTCCCCCCCACGTCCTCTTCCAGATACTTAAGCTGCAGCGGGTCCGTCAGGATCAGATCTCCTGTCCGGCGCCCTGAACCTGCTAATCTTATAGAATATATAGGGGGCGCCATTTCCATCCACTGTGCCGTCACATAAAGGGTTAATATCAAGCAAATCTAAAACCCAACACAACAAAGAAGAGCAAAAAAATAACAAGTCCAAACTGAGAGCGAAGAGGAAGAAGAGGAGGAAGAGACCATGCGAGGCAGCGGGGAGGGGGGGGCTCATGCAGCACAACAGTTATTCTGCGGGTCACCACCATTCCAGAGGGCGGCAGAGAGTCAAAACAAAGAACAAAAAGAAAAATGAATGTGAGAATCAGAGCAACAGCCGAACGCAACAACGTGTCCACAGAACGCAGCGCGAGCAACAGTCAGACTCACACATCTCATCATAGTGACATCACTGTGTGTATTATCCTGTACTGTGACATCACTGTGTGTATTATCCTGTACTGTGACATCACTGTGTGTATTATCCTGTACTGTGACATCACTGTGTGTATTATCTCTGTACTGTGACATCACTGTGTGTATTATCCTGTACTGTGACATCGATCACTGTGTGTATTATCTCTGTACTGTGACATCACTGTGTGTATTATCCTGTACTGTGACATCACTGTGTGTATTATCTCTGTACTGTGACATCACTGTGTGCATTATCTCTGTACTGTGACATCACTGTGTGTATTATCCCTGTACTGTGACATCACTGTGTGTATTATCCTGTACTGTGACATCACTGTGTGTATTATCTCTGTACTGTGACATCACTGTGTGTATTATCCTGTACTGTGACATCACTGTGTGTATTATCTCTGTACTGTGACATCACTGTGTGTATTATCCTGTACTGTGACATCACTGTGTGTATTATCCTGTACTGTGACATCACTGTGTGTATTATCCTGTACTGTGACATCACTGTGTGTATTATCCTGTACTGTGACATCACTGTGTGTATTATCCTGTACTGTGACATCACTGTGTGTATTATCCCTGTACTGTGACATCACTGTGTGTATTATCCTGTACTGTGACATCACTGTGTGTATTATCCTGTACTGTGACATCACTGTGTGTATTATCCTGTACTGTGACATCACTGTGTGTATTATCTCTGTACTGTGACATCACTGTGTGTATTATCCTGTACTGTGACATCACTGTGTGTATAGTATATAGTTACTCCCCTGTTACTATTTAGGGGTCCAGTGACGTCGTGTCTTGTTTCGCTGACATTACAATGACATCACTGGATTGCAGACGTTCTGTACCAGTAGGACAGGGGTGTAACATGAGGCTCCGGGGCCCTAATGCAGAATCTGCCCCCCCATGTAATATACGGCTGATCTCGCTCCTTCTGGGCCTCCTCGGGCCCCTGGGCCGGGTTTTGTCGCCCCCTCGGCACCTGATCAGTGACTCCCCCATAGAACCCCCCAAGTATTAGAAGTAAATATTATCCCGGCCCGGTGATACAATGTTACACATCTCGGCGGCGGCGATCACACGTACACCATGCATAGATTCTCACGTCTTGGACATGCAGAACATACGCAGGGGGCGCTGTGATAGGGGGAGGTATCGGGGAGGGGGTTACAGGACGTACCCGCGCCTCAATGTACTCGATCCGTCTCTCCAGCGCCGTCAGCTTCTCGTTCAATGTCGCCAGTCGTGAGCGGCACGACATGTCTGCAGAGGGGAGAAGAAGGGGTTAAAACCTGCAGATAGACACCCGTATATAATATCCCTGTATATAAGAGGCTCCTCCCCTCCTGAATATAATATCCCTGTATATAAGAGGCTCCTCCCCTCCTGAATATAATATCCCTGTATATAAAAGGCTCCTCCCCTCCTGAATATAATATCCCTGTATATAAGAGGCTCCTCCCCTCCTGTATATAATATCCCTGTATATAAGAGGCTCCTCCCCTCCAGTATATAATATCCCTGTATATATTAGGCTCCTCCCCTCCTGGATATAATATCCCTGTGTATATTAGGCTCCTCCCCTCCTGGATATAATATCCCTGTATATATTAGGCTCCTCCCCTCCTGGATATAATATCCCTGTATATAAGAGGTTCCTCCCCTCCAGTATATAATATTCCTGTATATAAGAGGCTCCTCCCCTCCTGCATATAATATCCCTGTATATAAGAGGCTCCTCCCCTCCCATATATAAGAGGCTCCTCCCCTCCAGTATATAATATCCCTGTATATAAGAGGCTCCTCCCCTCCTGTATATAATATCCCTGTATATAAGAGGCTCCTCCCCTCCTGTATATAAGAGGCTCCTCCCCTCCAGTATATAATATCCCTGTATATAAGAGGCTCCTCCCCTCCTGTATATAATATCCCTGTATATATTATGCTCCTCCCCTCCTGGATATAATATCCCTGTGTATATTAGGCTCCTCCCCTCCAGTATATAATATCCCTGTATATATTAGGCTCCTCCCCTCCTGGATATAATATCCCTGTATATAAGAGGCTCCTCCCCTCCTGTATATAAGAGGCTCCTCCCCCCCAGTATATAATATCCCTGTATATAAGAGGCTCCTCCCCTCCAGTATATAATATCCCTGTATATAAGAGGCTCCTCCCCTCCAGTATATAATATCCCTGTATATAAGAGGCTCCTCCCCTCCAGTATATAATATCCCTGTATATAAGAGGCTCCTCCCCTCCAGTATATAATATCCCTGTATATATTAGGCTCCTCCCCTCCTGGATATAATATCCCTGTATATAAGAGGCTCCTCCCCTCCTGTATATAATATCCCTGTATATATTAGGCTCCTCCCCTCCTGGATATAATATCCCTGTATATAAGAGGCTCCTCCCCTCCAGTATATAATATCCCTGTATATAAGAGGCTCCTCCCCTCCAGTATATAATATCCCTGTATATAAGAGGCTCCTCCCCTCCTGTATATAATATCCCTGTATACATTAGGCTCCTCCCCCCTGTATATAATCTCCCAGTATATATTAGGCTCCTCCCCTCCTGTATACACCAGGTTACATCCTGTATATAATATCCCGATATCTGGCCCCCTCCCCGCCCTCTCATGTCGCGATACCCACCAAACGAGTTGAGGAAGTCGGCGATCTTCTTGATGCTGCTGGTGATCACCTCGATGTACTCCCGGTTGGCCCAGTCCTGATGGATCTCCCTCTGCACCGGGTCCTCTTGGCTGGCCATCTTCCCTTCTCCTCTGTGAACAGCCGGGGAGCCGCAGCGCCACCTGCAGGACGAGATCTCAAAGATATTCGTCACGTCCGAGGCGCCGGCGGCCATTTTAGCTCATGGCAGAGCTGTACTTTAGGCCTCTAGGCGCCATCTTGGTTATGGGCCCAACATCCAAATGACTAGGAAGAGCCTCCATATTAGTATCTGGCAGAGCGAGGAGTCGGATGTGGGCGGGGCTATGTACGGGGGCGCGGAGAGACCAAAATACCGCGGACCGCGCCCAAGTGAGAGAGGAGGAAGAAGAGGAAGTAAAAGGGCCTAGAAGTCACAGCTTGTATCTATACATGAAGGGAGGCGGTATCGCAGCACAGGATTAGATACACTGCTCAGATAGTATCACACAGGATAGGATTAGATACACGGCTCAGTATACAGTATCACACAGGATAGGATTAGATACACGGCTCAGTATACAGTATCACACAGGATAGGATTAGATACACAGCTCAGTATACAGTATCACACAGGATAGGATTAGATACACAGCTCAGTATACAGTATCACACAGGATAGGATTAGATACACAGCTCAGTATACAGTATCACACAGGATAGGATTAGATACACAGCTCAGTATACAGTATCACACAGGATAGGATTAGATACACAGCTCAGTATACAGTATCACACAGGATAGGATTAGATACACAGCTCAGTATACAGTATCACACAGGATAGGATTAGATACACGGCTCAGTATACTGTATCACACAGGATAGGATTAGATACACAGCTCAGTATACAGTATCACACAGGATAGGATTAGATACACAGCTCAGTATACAGTATCACACGGGATAGGATTAGATACACGGCTCAGTATACAGTATCACACGGGATAGGATTAGATACACGGCTCAGTATACTGTATCACACGGGATAGGATTAGATACACGGCTCAGTATACAGTATCACACGGGATAGGATTAGATACACAGCTCAGTATATAGTATCACACAGGATAGGATTAGATACAGCTCAGTATACAGTATCACACAGGATAGGATTAGATACACAGCTCAGTATACAGTATCACACAGGATAGGATTAGATACACAGCTCAGTATACAGTATCACACAGGATAGGATTAGATACACAGCTCAGTATACAGTATCACACAGGATAGGATTAGATACACAGCTCAGTATACAGTATCACACAGGATAGGATTAGATACACAGCTCAGTATACAGTATCACACAGGATAGGATTAGATACACAGCTCAGTATACAGTATCACACAGGATAGGATTAGATACACAGCTCAGTATACAGTATCACACAGGATAGGATTAGATACACGGCTCAGTATACTGTATCACACAGGATAGGATTAGATACACAGCTCAGTATACAGTATCACACAGGATAGGATTAGATACACAGCTCAGTATACAGTATCACACGGGATAGGATTAGATACACGGCTCAGTATACAGTATCACACGGGATAGGATTAGATACACGGCTCAGTATACTGTATCACACGGGATAGGATTAGATACACGGCTCAGTATACAGTATCACACGGGATAGGATTAGATACACAGCTCAGTATATAGTATCACACAGGATAGGATTAGATACAGCTCAGTATACAGTATCACACAGGATAGGATTAGATACACAGCTCAGTATATAGTATCACACAGGATAGGATTAGATACAGCTCAGTATACAGTATCACACAGGATGGGATTAGATACACGGCTCAGTATACAGTATCACACAGGATAGGATTAGATACACAGCTCAGTATACAGTATCACACAGGATAGGATTAGATACACGGCTCAGTATACAGTATCACACAGGATAGGATTAGATACACAGCTCAGTATACAGTATCACACAGGATAGGATTAGATACACAGCTCAGTATACAGTATCACACAGGATAGGATTAGATACACAGCTCAGTATACAGTATCACACAGGATAGGATTAGATACACAGCTCAGTATACAGTATCACACAGGATAGGATTAGATACACGGCTCAGTATACAGTATCACACAGGATAGGATTAGATACACGGCTCAGTATACAGTATCACACAGGATAGGATTAGATACACAGCTCAGTATACAGTATCACACAGGATAGGATTAGATACACGGCTCAGTATACAGTATCACACAGGATAGGATTAGATACACGGCTCAGTATACAGTATCACACAGGATAGGATTAGATACACAGCTCAGTATACAGTATCACACAGGATAGGATTAGATACACAGCTCAGTATACAGTATCACACAGGATAGGATTAGATACACAGCTCAGTATACAGTATCACACAGGATAGGATTAGATACACAGCTCAGTATACAGTATCACACAGGATAGGATTAGATACACGGCTCAGTATACAGTATCACACAGGATAGGATTAGATACACGGCTCAGTATACAGTATCACACAGGATAGGATTAGATACACGGCTCAGTATACTGTATCACACAGGATAGGATTAGATACACAGCTCAGTATACAGTATCACACAGGATAGGATTAGATACACGGCTCAGTATACAGTATCACACAGGATAGGATTAGATACACAGCTCAGTATACAGTATCACACAGGATAGGATTAGATACACAGCTCAGTATACAGTATCACACAGGATAGGATTAGATACACAGCTCAGTATACAGTATCACACAGGATAGGATTAGATACAGCTCAGTATACAGTATCACACGGGATAGGATTAGATACACAGCTCAGTATACAGTATCACACGGGATAGGATTAGATACACAGCTCAGTATACAGTATCACACAGGATAGGATTAGATACACAGCTCTGTATACAGTATCACACAGGATAGGATTAGATACACAGCTCAGTATACAGTATCACACAGGATAGGATTAGATACAGCTCAGTATACAGTATCACACAGGATGGGATTAGATACACAGCTCAGTATACAGTATCACACGGGATAGGATTAGATACACAGCTCAGTATACTGTATCACACGGGATAGGATTAGATACACGGCTCAGTATACAGTATCACACGGGATAGGATTAGATACACGGCTCAGTATACAGTATCACACGGGATAGGATTAGATACACGGCTCAGTATACAGTATCACACGGGATAGGATTAGATACACGGCTCAGTATACAGTATCACACGGGATAGGATTAGATACACGGCTCAGTATACAGTATCACACGGGATAGGATTAGATACACGGCTCAGTATACAGTATCACACGGGATAGGATTAGATACACGGCTCAGTATACAGTATCACACGGGATAGGATTAGATACACCGCTCAGTATACAGTATCACACGGGATAGGATTAGATACACCGCTCAGTATACAGTATCACACGGGATAGGATTAGATACACAGCTCAGTATACAGTATCACACGGGATAGGATTAGATACACAGCTCAGTATACAGTATCACACGGGATAGGATTAGATACACAGCTCAGTATACAGTATCACACGGGATAGGATTAGATACACAGCTCAGTATACAGTATCACACAGGATAGGATTAGATACACAGCTCAGTATACAGTATCACACAGGATAGGATTAGATACACAGCTCAGTATACAGTATCACACAGGATAGGATTAGATACACCGCTCTGTATACAGTATCACACAGGATAGGATTAGATACACAGCTCAGTATACAGTATCACACAGGATAGGATTAGATACACAGCTCAGTATACAGTATCACACAAGAGAGGATTAGATACAGCAGTCACATGACTCCCTTCAGTCTGGATATTTACAAGAAATCTCTTATTTCCTGTTATTTTTCTGTCCATTTTCTGATCCGCATACTCTGGTTTATACTTGGAGGTTTCTTACATATGGTGGCCGCAGGTTTCAGGTCTGTCCATGTTCACACACATTCGATGCTGCTTCGGTTCTTGTGACCAGTCTGGGGGTGCTGATGATGTCATAGCGATGGGAGGAGTCTGAATAAGAGCAGTGCTCCAGGGAGATGAAGGCCCGCCCCCAGTGCACGCACTGCTGCATTGGTATAAGACTTCAGTGTTGATTTTCTCCAAGTCTATGAGTGACATAGCAGAGGCGAGTGGGGTATCGCAGTAATGAGGCAGGGGCGGTTGTAGAAGTTTGGTAACCTAGTGACTCCCATCCACACATTGCAGATATCACGTGCAGCAGAACCGCTGAGGTTTCCTAAACCCTTGTGATTTTGGACATGGCAGCAGGTCAGATCTAGCTACAGCAATGCCGGCGGTTTCCCTATAGGTATAATGGAAGCAGAGAGGAAACCCCTGCGGACTCTGTGAGATGCACATTGTATCGCTGCCTCCGTTTTTCCCACAGCACTTTTTTGGTGTGGTCCGCTACAGGTGGCCACAGCCTTAAAGGGATTTTCCAGGACTTCTATGTCACAGTCTGGTGCTGAGTCACAGTAACCAGGGATGGCCACCAGTCCGTGTATGGCGCTGTGTACTCCTGGCAGCTGAATGTGGAGGAGGGGGGGGGGGACACCAGGTGTCAGACCAATCACCGATCTGATAACAGACCTCAGTATCTGTGCCATGTGGTGCATGTGACGGGCACAACCCCTGCACTGACCGCCATGTGGTGCATGTGACGGGCACGACCCCTGCACTGACCGCCATGTGGTGCATGTGACGGGCACGACCCCTGCACTGACCGCCATGTGGTGCATGTGACGGGCACGACCCCTGCACTGACCGCCATGTGGTGCATGTGACGGGCACGACCCCTGCACTGACCGCCTTGTGGTGCATGTGACGGGCACGACCCCTGCACTGACCGCCTTGTGGTGCATGTGACGGGCACAACCCCTGCACTGACCACCATGTGGTGCATGTGACGGGCACAACCCCTGCACTGACCGCCTTGTGGTGCATGTGACGGGCACAACCCCTGCACTGACCGCCTTGTGGTGCATGTGATGGGCACAACCCCTGCACTGACCGCCATGTGGTGCATGTGACGGGCACAACCCCTGCACTGACCGCCATGTGGTGCATGTGACGGGCACAACCCCTGCACTGACCGCCTTGTGGTGCATGTGACGGGCACAACCCCTGCACTGACCGCCATGTGGTGCATGTGACGGGCACGACCCCTGCACTGACCGCCTTGTGGTGCATGTGACGGGCACAACCCCTGCACTGACCATGGCTCCGCTGATTCAGGTCCTGTACTCCTCTGATACCAGATACCCCGCACACTTTGCTGCCTTCGTCTAGCGCGGTTCTCCCTGATCTCTTACCAGTGTATACAGGACACTTTCTGTATACTCCATCCTGGGCCATTAGAAGATTCCAGACCCCTCCTGACACATCAGCAGCCGCTCTGCTCCTCCTCCATGCTGTACACTGCAGGTCTGCTCTATTGTCCTGTATGATCTGCCCCTGATTCAGGGCACACCAGAGACTATACCTGCTGCTCAGGATCACTGCGGATGTATCGGGGGACTACTACCCCCATGTGGGGCGGAGACATGCCTCGTGTATCTTGTGCTTATAACATCAGGATCATTCATCATTGACTAATTTACCTGCACCCCGACCCCACAGGAGGGGGTGACCCATATAACGCACTGGTCAGTGGGGAGGTAAAGCTGTGGCCATACAGAAGAGGGCGCCAGAGCGGCACATACACCAAGGCAGGGCAGCTATATCTGCAGGATCATATACACTTACAGCCACATCTTTCCCCTTTTCCTGTCAGTCTGGACTGTCATCCTGGCATTGCATTCACAAGTCAGTAAACACAAGATGAGCAGTCCTATTAAACCCACAGAAAGTTCTGGATGGCACGGAGCGTGGAGGACACAAAGAACGAAGGCGGCGCAGACATATTGCTAAACGAAATATATAGACTTTAATAGACACCATTGGCAGATACAATAATTCATAGTGTGAACAGTGATGACTGGACAGGCTACATAGTGTGCGACATAACTTCACTATAGACTGTGGCACGGCAGCGGCGGCGCTCCCCCTCTTAGGCGCTCGCTGACACGACTTTACTTAGACCGGAGAAGTAGGATTTCTCGCGTTCGCTCATCACCTCGAAATGCAGCGGCTGGCGGCAGAAGTTACATTCGGCGGTGGAGTGCGGCTTCAGATCCAGGCCCACCGCCTTCCAGGTGATCAGAAGCTTCTCTGTGGGAGGAGCAGACAAGACAGGAGATGACCAGCACGCCCCTTTAACAGCCCCCGGCACCTGCTGTAAGATCTCTGCTTGCCTTCAGTGAATAGTAACAACACTGTCCTGACCTAGTCCTGCTGCTACAGGTGAAGTTTTGTAACAATGTGTCTGCAGACAAACCTCTCCTGTCCAGGCAGATCAGTCACTGAGGGTGGAGACTGGAGACCAGAATACTGCAGCTTCTAAAGGCCTTAAAGCTGAGACTGGTTGTCAGTGATACACAGTGACTGCTCAAGGACTGACACCTGCCCCCCCACCTTATATGGCTGCATAAATCAGAGACCCCCAGACCTAGTCCTGCACCCACAGCACACGCTCACTTGTCATGAGCATGGCAGGCTTAGTATTCGGCACCTACCCAGGAAGTAGCTCATCATCTGGGGCGTGTGGTGCGGGGTGGGGGCGATCCTCAGCAGCTCCTCTCCACGTGGCACAGTCGGGTAGTTGATCGCTTGGACGTAGATGTCGTATTTGCCCATCAGCTGGTCACAAATCTCTGTGTTTTTAGCAGCATCTGACACCTGGGGGGAAAGGAGGAAGATGAAGGATGGTCAGTGTGCTCATGTATCACATAGTGTGGGGGTGGGGGGTCTCCACTTACAGGACTCAGAGACAGGTATACATGTAGAATACAGACTGTGCGGTCACCACTGACTCCATCTACTGGTCCCAGTAGATATTACAGGCTCAGACTGCAGGATTTACTGGCACTGTGTATGGTGGGGGAGGGGGGAATCTATACAGCCCCCACCCCGACCTTCTGCTCCCGCTCCTCAGTACTTACCCTGATAGGGATGATGTGGCTGGGGCAGTGCACCACAGGGAGCCCGGCGTCCATCAGCATCTGCCGCAGCAGTTTGACGTTGCGCTGGTGCTGGCGCCGCAGAGCTTGCCCTTCTTCACTCTTCAGCACCTGCACGGACGCCATGGCTCCAGCCAGCAGCATGGGCGGCAAGGATGTGGTGAAGATGAAGCCGGCGGCGTAGGAGCGGACCGTGTCTATCAGAGCGCTGGTGCTGGCGATGTAACCGCCGACACAACCAAAAGCTTTACCTGGGAGGGACCAAGATTTATATAAAATTCCTAAAGAACGGAAGTTCTAATAATTACGTTTTCTGTGGCGGTCAGTGAATCGGCCCACAGCGGGGACAGAACACTGACAGACGCCGCGCCGCTTACCCAATGTGCCCGAGATGATGTCCATCTTATTCATGACTCCATCACGGTCTCCTATACCGCCGCCCCGGGCGCCATACAACCCGACCGCGTGCACTTCATCCACAAACGTGATGGCTCCGTATTCGTGCGCAACGTCACACATTTCCTCCAGAGGACAGACGGCGCCTGCAACAGAAATCATTACAGAAGTTATTGAGACGACTCACAAGGAAGCGGACGTCATAAAGACATGGCCGACACTCCTCAAACAGAAGGGCGAGAAATCAATAACACAAGGGCACAACAGGAACCAGAAGGAAGCCGTGTACACAGAACCCCTCCTCATGTGTGCACACAGGTGCAGCAAGAGCGGAGTTCCCCTTTAAGTTAGTTCCTTTGTGATTTGCATAAGGTAAGAATCCATTTCCTTTGAAGTCTAGGAGGAGTGAAAAACCCCGGAGGACAAAATACATTTTGGACTTTTTAAGATCTGTAACTTTCTGATTTGTTTTGTTCCAATTCTTAACCACTTTTAAGATCTCTGCTTGCTGAGGGTGAACGGAAACATTTGTTACATCCCTATGTAACCCAGTCTGACACAACCTAACCTGCTGCACAGACTGATACATTGTAGCAAACCATCAGGAGAGCAGCGGATTGTCTAGGCGAGATACAATGTAACAAGTCTCCATGTAAACCTCTGACCACAAGGGACACGGGCACTCACCATCCATGGAATGGACAGTCTCAAAAGCCACAATCTTCGGGGTGGAGGGGTCAGAATTCTTCAGCAGCTCCCGGAGATGGGCAACATCATTGTGGCGAAAAACGTACTTGGGCACGCGGCTATTCCGGATCCCCTGGATCATGGAGGCGTGGTTACCAGAATCAGAGTAGATCTCACAACCTGCAGGGTCAAGGTTAAGGGTCACAGGTCAATAGCCTGACTGCAATGTATTACTATCTGTTATCAGCCATGTCAGGAGAGGCCGACTGTAGGACAGGAGAATACAATCTATTACTATCTGTTATCAGCCATGTCAGGAGAGGAGAGGCCGACTGTAGGACAGGGGAATACAATCTATTACTATCTGTTATCAGCCATGTCAGGAGAGGCCGACTGTAGGACAGGGGAATACAATCTATTACTATCTGTTATCAGCCATGTCAGGAGAGGCCGACTGTAGGACAGGGGAATACAATCTATTACTATCTGTTATCAGCCATGTCAGGAGAGGAGAGGCCGACTGTAGGACAGGAGAATACAATCTATTACTATCTGTTATCAGCCATGTCAGGAGGGGCCGACTGTAGGACAGGGGAATACAATCTATTACTATCTGTTATCAGCCATGTCAGGAGGGGCCGACTGTAGGACAGGGGAATACAATCTATTACTATCTGTTATCAGCCATGTCAGGAGAGGAGAGGCCGACTGTAGGACAGGGGAATACAATCTATTACTATCTGTTATCAGCCATGTCAGGAGAGGCCGACTGTAGGACAGGAGAATACAATCTATTACTATCTGTTATCAACCATGTCAGGAGAGGAGAGGCCGACTGTAGGACAGGAGAATACAATCTATTACTATCTGTTATCAGCCAGGAGGGGAGAGGCCGACTGTAGGACAGGAGAATACAATCTATTACTATCTGTTATCAACCATGTCAGGAGAGGAGAGGCCGACTGTAGGACAGGAGAATACAATCTATTACTATCTGTTATCAGCCAGGAGGGGAGAGGCCGACTGTAGGACAGAGGAATACAATCTATTATTATCTGTTATCAGCCATGTCAGGAGAGGAGAGGCCGACTGTAGGACAGGGGAATACAATCTATTACTATCTGGTATCAGCCATGTCAGGAGGGGAGAGGCCGACTGTAGGACAGGGGAATACAATCTATTACTATCTGGTATCAGCCATGTCAGGAGAGGAGAGGCCGACTGTAGGACAGGGGAATACAATCTATTACTATCTGTTATCAGCCATGTCAGGAGAGGAGAGGCCGACTGTAGGACAGGGGAATACAATCTATTACTATCTGTTATCAGCCATGTCAGGAGAGGCCGACTGTAGGACAGGGGAATACAATCTATTACTATCTGTTATCAGCCATGTCAGGAGGGGAGAGGCCGACTGTAGGACAGGGGAATACAATCTATTACTATCTGTTATCAGCCATGTCAGGAGAGGAGAGGCCGACTGTAATGTTCTATGAGAGGGTGAATGCCAGGACAGGACATGTAGTAACCTCTCTTGTTCTTATCATCCCTATTTTGCGTAACTTCTCCAATTGTGAGGGATATTTGAGCCAAAAATCCCTGTAGGAGGCCACACCAGGTACTGGCAGAACATCAATCACTACAGGCTAGTTCTGCACACCGTGTTCTTGACCTGAACATTACACAATACCAGGCAGCAGCTTTCCAAATGTTGTGAAACTGAATACTGGGACTTGTAGTGTCAGACCAAGCACAGCCTGCAGACATGGGACAATAGAGGACTACTAGATAAGATGGCCGATCTCCCTGATACAGCTATGACCGTCACTTTGACCCCCTGATACAGTCAGAACCCTTCCCGTGGCGTCACTTACCAGGCAACATTTTAGCCAGAGTGAAGAGAGTGGAATCATTGGCCACAAAACACGAGGAGAAGAGCAGAGCGGCGTCTTTACCGTGCAGGTCGGCCAATTCATGCTCGAGGTCCACATGAAATTTACTTGTTCCGGAGATGTTCCTGGTGCCGCCCGCTCCGGCCCCATGTTGTTTCAGGGTCTCCCTATAGAAATAGGCCAGAAGGTCAGTGGGGGGGGGGGGGGGGAAGGCGCACACATCTTATATTTAAAGGGGAAGTTCATGAAGCAATCCTGGTTGGCTAACACCCCGTGGCTTTAAGTAATTGGGCACCACATTCGGGTTATGCAAACAATGGATTTACTTCACAAGCTTCCTCATTGTACAATGTCAGGTATTGGGCAAATAAAATGGACGAGACATTGTGACCGCTGAAGGAGGACAGAACGTCCGGCGTACAGGAGGCTTAACCCTTAGGGGACGCTAACCATCTAAAAGCCATACTAGTGTAGTGCAGTCTATGGCAGATTCACTGTGATTACTGGGTGATATTCAGTAGTTACAATACTATAGGAGCGCTGAGAGCCTTCAGTGGGCTCCAGGCTGCCATGATAATGGGACACCTCCTGGGATCGCACCACGGGGGGGGGGTGGGGGGGGGGTGCGTCCAGTTACCAAGAAGGATAAAGAAAGCCAAAGTAACCACTCTGATGCCGTGGTTGCATTCGACCACAGCATCTGAGAGGTTAAATGCCTGTGATCAAAGTTATCTCTGATCACGGGCAATGCTATATGAAACCTGGCAGACCCCGCAGCTAGTGTGGCCGCCATGTTTATTCACACGCATCAGGACGTAACTGTACGGCACGGTGCATCTAAGGGTTAATGACCAAGGAAAGCAGAGGTAGGGGGGCTCGCCTATAGACAGTCTGCACCAGGGTACTAAAGCCATATACAATGCACCAGTGTCCTCCATATATACTGTGCACCAGGGTACTAGACCCATATATACTGTGCACCAGGACCCTGGAGCAGCCTATATGATACATAATGTCTGTGATCTCTGCAGTGACGCCCCCTTCCTTCTACCGCCTCCCCCTCCCACAGATTTTGCCACAAAGGGCCATTTACGGTTATATATAGTCTAATCCCCGGATCAGGAGGTTCTACTTTAATCCCCTCTGAAGAGGATGAAAACAGGGGCAGAAAATCCTGAAAATTCTGATTATGTTCTGTCTCTAGGCTCAAGTGCAAAGTACAAACCTGTATAGACTGGGTGCTCTGCCATGTAAGACCCCAGAGGGGCAGCTACAGTATATACCCCTGCTGGCCAGATGTCTGCTGTATTACAGGGGGGCTGTATTTTAGCCAACAACCCCCAGCAGAGCAGCTGCAGTCACACAGATTCTCTCTTATAGGAAACCCCCTTTCCATGAGGCCGACCCCACCGTAGCGTGTACCCAGAAGTCGCCGTATCGGGATAGTCTGCGCACTCAGACGTTACGTATCAGGGAGATGTTATCGGAGCAGTTTTCTGAGGGTTTTTTTGGGCTGTCATTTGGGTCACGGCTCTTACACGCTCAGAAGCCAGAACGCTGTGTCTTCATGTAACCGTGGCCTTTATCTCAGATAATTCCAGGATGACACTGGGAACACAAGGCTTCGCTTCTGACGTCACCGTAACATGAAGGGACGTTATCTCACCGGGGGAGGAGGCGAGGACCGAAAGGTGAGAATGACCCAGATCCCGAGGCCCCGCTATAAGCACATTGAGGTCAGGACAGAATTACCTTGTTATCGCCCCTTTATAATCATGTCCGAAACGCGTCCCCCCACCCTGCCGGGCCTATATACCAGGGTATAAATCACGTCACATGCCGAGATAAGCGGCTGCACAAATTGCTGCCAAACAAAGCAGTCAGTTGTAGTCCTATGTGAAAGATCTATACATGGTTCTGGCAGTCATCCAGCTTTCCCAGACTCCTGGTTAACATGCAGAGTTCCCCCATTGCTAGATTGATTTACCACTACAGGTCACAGAGTGGTAATGATGTCACCCAGCTTTCCCAGGTTCCTAAATGGTATATCCACAGAGCTCCTCCACTGACAGATACACAAAGAGTGAATCTAAGTATCCGGGCAATTAGGCAGGCTTAGCATTCAGGATTCTTGAAAAGCTGGGTGCCATCACTATGACCATAGTAAGGGACCCAGCTTTCCCAAGAACAGATAACCAAGACTTAAGATTTTTAACAGGTTTTTTTCCCTTCAATAAAATTTCTAGATTCTTCCAGAAGACACTCACATGACGGCTCCAACCACCTTGGGGTGTCGGCTCATCCCCAGGTAGTCGTTGCTGCACCAGACCGACACCGTCTTCTTACTGATCAGCGAGTCCGAATAGTCGTCGGCCATAGGGAACACCTGAGCGCGCCGGTTGACTGTCTTGAAGACGCGGTAGGTGTGATCTTCCTTCTTCGCCTCAATTTTCTTCTCAAAGAAGCGGTCATATTGGAAAGTGCGCACAGCTGAAAGACAAAGAAATGATAACATAATATGACACAATAGTGCGAGGACACAATGTACAGTCCTGGGGCCACAGGTGACACCGCCATCATGGCCGCCTGCCCAGCTCATCTAACCAGCCCCACCATTACATAGTATTCACTAGATGCAGCCTGCAGGGTAAAGAATGGTGGTCCTCATCTACCACACCCCATGTGCTATTATGTACACAGAGAAGTGTTCACATACAGATAGGACCAAGGAGGGATGTGTGACAACTACAATCAGAACCTCCATTCTTTATACTGCAGCCTGCATCCAGAGAGCCGCAACATGTGACCCAGCTTTACATATAATAATGCAGATTGTGGGAGTATTTCAGGGGCTACAGCCGTGGGGGGCAGAGAATGGACAGTTACATTTTGGCATATTATCCTGGAGAAGATGAGACACCAGCTCCGGCTTCTGAAATTGCTCCAAGACTCCCATCTTCCTCTGCGGCTTTGGTTCAGACATGGCCGGCTCCACTGCAGGTGATGAAATCAGATCTGAAATACAGAACACAGGAAAGTTTGTGAAACAGAGGATAATCCACTGACAATACAGCTGGAAGAATAGAATGCGAGCCGATCCCATGGGGAAGGGTTCTCCTTTATTGTGATCTCTCCAGTTACAACTTCCTTATAAGAAGGGAGCGGCTGAGAAAACAAGAAATCCTCACAGTATACCGAGGATCTGCGGAGTCATGCTGGGGGTAGTAGTGGCAGCCATACTGTGCGCTACCCAGCTTTCCCAAAGAGAGACAAGTGGCCGATTACAACACTGATGGTGGGCACAGAACGTACCTGTCCTCAGGCTCTGCATCTCATGGACGTCCTCCTGCAGGGCGAGGCTGGCCTTCCGGAACACGCTGCTGTTCTCCTGGCTCAGCTGGGCGGCCAGGAAAGGGCATTTAGAGGGGCTCTGACCGCCGCTGGCGACTCCAACATGGTCAGCTGGCACCGGAGGTGTGGCGGTGGAGGCGGCCGCTGGCACATCTGGTGATGGTAAGAAAAAGATATTATAGAGAGGCGGTGGAGGCGACGCAACACAGAACACCTTTAATAGGAAGAGATGGCGAATATCTCTGCAGCCCGTTACACATTGTTAGAAATATTGGTGAAAGAAAGGAAGGCAAAGGGCAGCCGAGTCTGGAGAAGCTCTAGAAGGGGCAGAAACTTCTGGAAGAATCACTTATTAACCTGTAAACTTAACTGACCTCCTCCCCTCCAGCGCACCAGACCAGGAACACTCGAGTTCATAGATTGGACTGACCTGGAGAGAATGGGCCGCTGATCTCTGGCACACCCCACCGGGCGCGACTCCAGGTACAAGAGTCGACCTCATCATACAGGTATTACAAGAACTCGGCTCACCCTGCCCAGCGATTGCAACACGGGAGAGGAGAGTCAACTGGCAGGGAAGCAAATGGCGGACTATCAGACACTGGATTACCAGTAGATCACGCCGGATCTTAATCCAACCCAGAGATCTAACAATCCGGCTCAGAGCTGCCGTATCAGCAGAACACGCAGACTATCCGAATATTAAAGTGCCAATAAGACAGGGGGGTGGGGGGTGGGACGTGGAATTGATTTTTACAAGAACTTATGATCTGTGACCTTGGTGTCAGTTTCATGTGAAGTCCAGGTGTAATCCTCCCGTGACGCCGCTTATCACCCTGATTTACAGTCTCTGGGTCACAGTTCAGGGTGATTGTTTTGAATGTGACTGAACAGGGCGAGGACATTCCAGAGAAGATCAGGGCCCCGGGAAAGGGGTGTCAAAGGGCGAATTCAACTATATGGGCCATGATAGGGGTCATGAGATATTGGGACAGGGGTCCTGGTAAATGTGGCAATGATGCACCCCACTGAAGGCTCGGGGCGTCTGAGACACAAACCCATCCCCATCAATGCATTTAACCAGTGTACTGCAGTGAGATATAAAGGCAAAGTCTGTCCATGGCCATCACAATCCTCAATAATATACTGTGGACAGGAGATGGGGGGCCCCTGTGGCCCTCTGAGATACTCCGTAGCAGTAAATGGCCCCTGCAGCTCACAGACTAATGGTAAGTATACAAGTCCCTGCAAACTAGTGACGGGAGCGTTATCAGCACATAGGGAATGGCTAGTCCTGTAGTGGTCACAGATACAGTCAGGGATCCTACAGAACAAGAATCCCTCCTATAGACAGGTACAGCGTGGTCAGGGATCGCAGTGCAGCGCTATATACCATACAAATACATGTAAACTGACACATTCACCTGTATTACTTACAATACGGGCTGCGATACTCTGCCATCTTTGGCTACGTGTTCCCCTAGCCTTCTAGCAGTGGTGTCCAGTCTGCGGCTCTAGGGCTGTGACACTCTGCCATCTTTGGCTACGTGTTCCCCTAGCCTTCTAGCAGTGGTGTCCAGTCTGCGGCTCTAGGGCTGCGACACTCTGCCATCTTTGGCTACGTGTTCCCCTAGCCTTCTAGCAGTGGTGTCCAGTCTGCGGCTCTAGGGCTGCAATACTCTGCGATCTTTGGCTACGTGTTCCCCTAGCCTTCTAGCAGTGGTGTCCAGTCTGCGGCTCTAGGGCTGCGACACTCTGCGATCTTTGGCTACGTGTTCCCCTAGCCTTCTAGCAGTGGTGTCCAGTCTGCGGCTCTAGGGCTGTGACACTCTGCCATCTTTGGCTACGTGTTCCCCTAGCCTTCTAGCAGTGGTGTCCAGTCTGCGGCTCTAGGGCTGCGATACTCTGCGATCTTTGGCTACGTGTTCCCCTAGCCTTCTAGCAGTGGTGTCCAGTCTGCGGCTCTAGGGCTGCGATACTCTGCGATCTTTGGCTACGTGTTCCCTAGCCTTCTAGCAGTGGTGTCCAGTCTGCGGCTCTAGGGCTGCGACACTCTGCCATCTTTGGCTACGTGTTCCCATAGCCTTCTAGCAGTGGTGTCCAGTCTGTGGCTCTAGGGCTGCGATACTCTGCGATCTTTGGCTACGTGTTCCCCTAGCCTTCTAGCAGTGGTGTCCAGTCTGTGGCTCTAGGGCTGCGATACTCTGCGATCTTTGGCTACGTGTTCCCCTAGCCTTCTAGCAGTGGTGTCCAGTCTGCGGCTCTAGGGCTGTGACACTCTGCCATCTTTGGCTACGTGTTCCCTAGCCTTCTAGCAGTGGTGTCCAGTCTGCGGCTCTAGGGCTGCGATACTCTGCGATCTTTGGCTACGTGTTCCCCTAGCCTTCTAGCAGTGGTGTCCAGTCTGCGGCTCTAGGGCTGCGATACTCTGCGATCTTTGGCTACGTGTTCCCCTAGCCTTCTAGCAGTGGTGTCCAGTCTGCGGCTCTAGGGCTGCGATACTCTGCGATCTTTGGCTACGTGTTCCCTAGCCTTCTAGCAGTGGTGTCCAGTCTGCGGCTCTAGGGCTGCGATACTCTGCGATCTTTGGCTACGTGTTCCCTAGCCTTCTAGCAGTGGTGTCCAGTCTGCGGCTCTAGGGCTGCGATACTCTGCGATCTTTGGCTACGTGTTCCCCTAGCCTTCTAGCAGTGGTGTCCAGTCTGCGGCTCTAGGGCTGCGACACTCTGCGATCTTTGGCTACGTGTTCCCCTAGCCTTCTAGCAGTGGTGTCCAGTCTGCGGCTCTAGGGCTGCGATACTCTGCCATCTTTGGCTACGTGTTCCCCTAGCCTTCTAGCAGTGGTGTCCAGTCTGCGGCTCTAGGGCTGCGATACTCTGCCATCTTTGGCTACGTGTTCCCTAGCCTTCTAGCAGTGGTGTCCAGTCTGCGGCTCTAGGGCTGCGATACTCTGCGATCTTTGGCTACGTGTTCCCCTAGCCTTCTAGCAGTGGTGTCCAGTCTGCGGCTCTAGGGCTGTGATACTCTGCGATCTTTGGCTACGTGTTCCCCTAGCCTTCTAGCAGTGGTGTCCAGTCTGCGGCTCTAGACTGACGGTAACTACAACTCCTATTGTCCCCTAACAGGCTATCGGGGGGGAATAGTACGGTCGGGTGAAGGTTTGGTGCTGCAGGTACATCAGTATAACTTACTCTGGCTGCTGCTCGAGGTCTCTTTGGTCTCCTGGTGGTGCGCGGCCGAGGTGCTGAGCTGGGCGCTGGACACCGGTCTTGGTGACATCATCACAGGGCAGTTCTGGGCGTACGAGATCAGAGATTTCCCAGCTTTCTGCAAGAAGGTCTGTGGGACCCTGGAAAGGAAAGGGCAGCGGCGGAAGATCACCTCCATCTTGGTCACTGGATCTAGGAGGAGACACAACAGGCAGAAGTCAGGGTCTGCAAAAAAAAAAAAAAAAAAAACATTCAACGTCAAGGGTTAAAGAAAAGTTTCTCTAGATCTTTGCATTTCTTTGTCTTCCAGGGTTAGTGACTGAAAACAGGATTGGAGGCTGACAACCAAGCTGACTTAAGACTTCTCAGAGCAGAGGGTTTGGTACAATTGTATCAGGCTCTCCGTGTACCCAGACCAGACAGAGGACATCTATAACGGCTGCAAGTGTAACAAACCTCCAGCTGTGACAAGTAGGAGGTCAGGATGTAAACAAGACTGGTGTAATAAAGGGACAGGAAGCCGAGATTCTAGTAATGGAGACTGAAGAGACTGAGTCACTGATATTTAGGGGTTTCCCTCTATTGGGGTTGGGTCACTGCAGCTCTTACAACATTTTGGAAATCCTGGACACAATCCTGAGCGTTCCCTGGATTACGGGTTGTCACAGCCTTCCTCCTCCCTGTCATGGCCCTGTGTGACATATAAAGGGGTCCTCCGGGATTAGGGGGTTACACTACTTGCTATGATACACTACAATGTGTTCTGTCGCCGCTTTTAAGTGATGTCCGGCAGTCTAGCAAAGTAAATATTACGGATTAGGACAGATTGAGGACCCCTAACCCCCGCCACGTAAGGACACTCAGGGATTAGGGGCTTATTCATACGTCTGCTTGTGTTTGTGTCACGTGCGGTGCGCGGATGATCCGTTTCTCACATCTATGATAAACAGATTACGTTTATTTTCTCTCTCTCTCATTTACTACAAGATTTTGGGTCTGTGAAAGAAAAACAGAGAGCACTTGGACGGCGTCTACTGAGACACAGACTAGAACAGCGCCCCCAACACCCAGAACATAGAGTCCACGCAGACACAACTCAGCTACATCTACAGCCTGCTCACAGCCCAACACAACAAGGTCACCATCACTAATGGCAGGTCTTAGAGGTGACATTGGGCTCTGTTCACACCTCTGTCAGGAGAGAGTGTGACCCAAGATGGAAACCCGAGGGGCCGATACAGGGGCGAAGGGGCTGCAACTGCCAGAAATAGAGATCATGAGAATAATAATAAATAATAATTACAATAAATAATCTTATATTTCATTCTGAGTAATATTATGGCTAATAAGATGGAATTGATACAAAGACACAAGATATTCTTCCATCTAAATCTAAAGAAAGTTTCAATTCACTAAAAACAAAGAAAATGATGAAAAACCGCAAATAACCGGAAATGAATGGCCGATATCGCAGAGACCATGAGCCCGGTCCCGGCACACACATGGCGGCGGCCGCAGGGTTCCGGGCACTCACCGGCTCGGGCGGCGGTCTCTCCTCGGTGAGCAGTCCCTGCTGCTGCCTCCTGTCTCCGGTCAGTCTGTGGCGGAGAGCCGCAATGTCACCTGGTAATGTAGGATCAATCTACACCGCCTGCTATTGGTCCAGGCTGACGCCCCGCCTCCGCTACTGACCAATCAGGACGACCCTCGAAACCAATCAGCGCGTTACTACAAGGCCATCACGTCTATCATGCTCGGTTGAGGTAGGGCTGCTGACGTCATTCCTTCAGGCTATTACTCGCTTCGCTCTGTCCCCGCCCATTTAAAGGGCAGCATCAGGTCTTAAAGGGACCGCGTGACGTGTAGTGGAGATTATTATCTATGAGGAAGATGTTATTTACATGTATTAATTACCAGGTAGCCATTAACGATTCACATGGCAGGAAAGGGGTTAAAATACTTGGGCACACCCCTTTAATACCCCCACTGAATCAATGGTGGGGCCCTAGTCTATTGGTTCCTCATTCACCATGACGTCATCACTGGAGACCCACAGAGAGAACCAGGATGAAGAAGAGGGAATTATCATTTATTTCTTATCATTTATTGTTTGTTTATTTTAACCCCTTCCTGCCCTCAGCTGTTTATTGGAGAAGCCCTTTAAATCAAGACCCCTCTACAGAGACGAGTGGGTGTGCCACCCCAAGGCAGAGGAAGATGGAGGAGAAGGAGTCTCCCTTCCTGCAGGCCTATGATGAAGGTTGTGGTGACTGGGAACCAATGGCGTCCAGGCGGCTACTGTGTGGTTAGGCCGCTCCCGGGCCATGCTACATGAAGGACATTACCCCTGTGCAGAGGAATGTGGAGGAGACGGAGTCTCCCTGCCCGCAGGACTATGATGAGAATGGGTTTCAGTGAAGGGGCAACTGGAAAGCAGAACGTGCAAGAGGAGAGAGAGAGTCTAACTTCTGAGGAACCATCATGGTGAGGAGAGAGAGCTGCACTGATGACAGACCGGGCCACAGACCAAACAGAACCAGTGAGGGGAAGTGGCAGGTGAGAGAATCGGGCTGTGGGGGGAAAAGAGGCAGAGATAGTTCACTGGGCCCAAAGAGGAGCCTATGCCATGATAGCCCATGTGTCAGCCCCCTATGGGGGGGGGGGGGGGGACACTGCGCAGCCCAAGTCAGGTGAGACAAGCTGAAGGGACGTGAGCTCTAGCGAGGCCTGGGATAAAGCCCAGCCACACGCCCACCCTGAGACATGACGGCTGTATCTATGGAGAGAGGATTCATGTGAACTGTGCTGAACATTTTATGGGTCAGTTTGGTTCTTTTCAGGTCAAATTGAATGATATAATAAGATTACGTGAGCACCATCTGCAGGCGACACCTGAGCTGTGAGAGCAAAGCCTGGACAAAGAGCGCAACGTAGAGAGCGAGAAACGTGAGACCCCATAGGTTATACAAGAGATGTATGTGCCAGGTCATGTACACTGAGAAATACCGAGTAACTATACACCTGATCCTCCGCCAGACCGTGCACGGAAATCTACCAGCACATAAGTGACACAGATACCAGCAATAATAATGGGCGTAATATGGAGGAAATGAGGAGAAATCTGGTGAGTGGCCGACCGAAAAGAGAGAGAAATACCTGTGCAAACATTGTCACGCCTTGTGTACTAGAAAACTGTCGTACAACATATAATAAACCTATATACCGTATATCTATAAGTCTGCGCTCACTATTCTGCTGGTGCAGTCACTGTGTACATACATTACATTACTTATCCTGTATTATACTGCAGAGCTGCGCTCACTATTCTGCTGGTGCAGTCACTGTGTACATACATTACATTACTTATCCTGTATTATACCCCAGAGCTGCGCTCACTATTCTGCTGGTGCAGTCACTGTGTACATACATTACATTACTTATCCTGTATTATACTCCAGAGCTGCGCTCACTATTCTGCTGGTACAGTCACTGTGTACATACATTACATTACTTATCCTGTATTATACTCCAGAGCTGCGCTCACTATTCTGCTGGTGCAGTCACTGTGTACATACATTACATTACTTATCCTGTATTATACTCCAGAGCTGCGCTCACTATTTTGCTGGTACAGTTACTGTGTACATACATTACATTACTTATCCTGTATTATACTCCAGAGCTGCGCTCACTATTCTGCTGGTACAGTCACTGTGTACATACATTACATTACTTATCCTGTATTATACTCCAGAGCTGCGCTCACTATTCTGCTGGTGCAGTCACTGTGTACATACATTACATTACTTATCCTGTATTATACTCCAGAGCTGCGCTCACTATTCTGCTGGTGCAGTCACTGTGTACATACATTACATTACTTATCCGGTATTATACTCCAGAGCTGCGCTCACTATTCTGCTGGTACAGTCACTGTGTACATACATTACATTACTTCTCCTGTATTATACCCCAGAGCTGCGCTCACTATTCTGCTGGTACAGTCACTGTGTACATACATTACTTCTCCTGTATTATACTCCAGAGCTGCGCTCACTATTCTGCTGGTACAGTCACTGTGTACATACATTACATTACTTATCCTGTATTATACTCCAGAGCTGCGCTCACTATTCTGCTGGTGCAGTCACTGTGTACATACATTACATTACTTATCCTGTATTATACTCCAGAGCTGCGCTCACTATTCTGCTGGTGCAGTCACTGTGTACATACATTACATTACTTATCCTGTATTATACTCCAGAGCTGCGCTCACTATTCTGCTGGTGCAGTCACTGTGTACATACATTACATTACTTATCCTGTATTATACTCCAGAGCTGCGCTCACTATTCTGCTGGTACAGTCACTGTGTACATACATTACATTACTTATCCTGTATTATACTGCAGAGCTGCGCTCACTATTCTGCTGGTGCAGTCACTGTGTACATACATTACATTACTTCTCCTGTATTATACCCCAGAGCTGCGCTCACTATTCTGCTGGTACAGTCACTGTGTACATACATTACATTACTTCTCCTGTATTATACTCCAGAGCTGCGCTCACTATTCTGCTGGTGCAGTCACTGTGTACATACATTACATTACTTATCCTGTATTATACTCCAGAGCTGCGCTCACTATTCTGCTGGTGCAGTCACTGTGTACATACATTACATTACTTATCCTGTATTATACTCCAGAGCTGCGCTCACTATTCTGCTGGTACAGTCACTGTGTACATACATTACATTACTTATCCTGTATTATACTCCAGAGCTGCGCTCACTATTCTGCTGGTACAGTCACTGTGTACATACATTACATTACTTATCCTGTATTATACTCCAGAGCTGCGCTCACTATTCTGCTGGTACAGTCACTGTGTACATACATTACATTACTTATCCTGTATTATACCCCAGAGCTGCGCTCACTATTCTGCTGGTGCAGTCACTGTGTACATACATTACTTATCCTGTATTATACTGCAGAGCTGCGCTCACTATTCTGCTGGTGCAGTCACTGTGTACATACATTACATTACTTATCCTGTATTATACTCCAGAGCTGCGCTCACTATTCTGCTGGTACAGTCACTGTGTACATACATTACATTACTTATCCTGTATTATACTCCAGAGCTGCGCTCACTATTCTGCTGGTGCAGTCACTGTGTACATACATTACATTACTTATCCTGTATTATACTCCAGAGCTGCGCTCACTATTCTGCTGGTACAGTCACTGTGTACATACATTACATTACTTATCCTGTATTATACCCCAGAGCTGCGCTCACTATTCTGCTGGTGCAGTCACTGTGTACATACATTACTTATCCTGTATTATACTGCAGAGCTGCGCTCACTATTCTGCTGGTGCAGTCACTGTGTACATACATTACATTACTTATCCTGTATTATACTCCAGAGCTGCGCTCACTATTCTGCTGGTACAGTCACTGTGTACATACATTACATTACTTATCCTGTATTATACTCCAGAGCTGCGCTCACTATTCTGCTGGTACAGTCACTGTGTACATACATTACATTACTTATCCTGTATTATACTCCAGAGCTGCGCTCACTATTCTGCTGGTGCAGTCACTGTGTACATACATTACATTACTTATCCTGTATTATACTCCAGAGCTGCGCTCACTATTCTGCTGGTACAGTCACTGTGTACATACATTACATTACTTATCCTGTATTATACCCCAGAGCTGCGCTCACTATTCTGCTGGTGCAGTCACTGTGTACATACATTACTTATCCTGTATTATACTGCAGAGCTGCGCTCACTATTCTGCTGGTTGTTAGATACCTTATCTGATCTCTTATTTTCTCACATGATCACACACGGAGGGTTTCGTTCCTATTCACACCTAGATTTGGTGAAGTTCGGGATATGATCTGGGCATCTCCTCATTATATAAAATCCTCCCGCGGGGAATGTTATAATGAGCATCTGCAGGATGTAAATGAGCGCGGTGATGACGTCACACTCAGATCCGCTTCTACATCTGATATGAAATACATTATGTCAACAAGACAATGGAAAGTCACCAAATTATCAGCAGTGTAAAGGGAGACTCCGCCAGAGCTGCAGGTTCTCAGTAAGGAGCCTGATAACATGAATGTGAGATTGTCCTAACTCTGTGCAGTTTAGGGGAAAAAGAAAATCCCATGTTGATATGTGGAAACTGTCATCAAGTTGCTGCTGACTGATCTTCTGAGTACAATATAGAATATCTACATGATGGAGTATCAGCCATGCACACAGCTGCCATAACTGCAACCCAAATAAGATCCGTCACCAGCAGTAGCCTACTTGACGGTGGTTTCCAGGCCCGGTTCACATCTGCGCACAGGTTTGCGTTCGGGGGTCCTCTTGAAGACGGAGATGGAGACCGGGCGCAGATATGAACCCAGCCTGAGACGTTCCTGCCCTGTAACACAACCACATTGCTTAAAATCTGTCACAATGGCGGCACAGACGCTTCCCTTTTCTCCGACCGCTAAAATGAAGTAAAATTCCATGTTTTGTAATGATAACACTTCTCTAAGTTCCTGCTAAAAATGATCTTATCCCTCTCTTAACCCTGTAATTGCCATCATCTCCCTGGGAGAGGTCACAGGTCACCCAGCGGAGGATTTGTTTACAATTTCATCCAGACAACCCCATGACATAAGGATGACACATTGTAACAACCTGAGTCTGAGAAAGCTGCAGATCTTTCCAAAGACTTCCTGCAGTCATGGCATGTTATCTGGGCTCCGCATAGTGAGGCTGGGGCCCCCACACTGGATGCTTCCTGGGGCCCCCACACTGGATGTTTCCTGGGGCCCCCACACCGGATGTTTCCTGGGGCCCCCACACCGGATGTTTCCTGGGGCCCCCACACCGGATGTTTCCTGGGGCCCCCACACCGGATGTTTCCTGGGGCCTCCACACCGGATGTTTCCTGGGGCCCCCACACCGGATGTTTCCTGGGGCCCCCACACCGGATGTTCCCTGGGCCCCCCACACACACTTTGATGTAGTTTGACCATGTGTGTCCAGATTCTTTTCCACATCTTTGGTTTTTCTTAGATTCTTATCTTTCCTTTCAAGGATAATTATAAGGACAGCTAATAAATAGATAAGTGGGAAGACTCCGCGCTCCAGCGAGGCCGGGGGAACACCCAAGGATAATGACAGCTTACCAAGGACGGTCCAAGCCCAAGGATCTGGCAGAGGTTTATCAGTCGTCCTCCGTCACTGCATCTCTTACAAGATGCTGGTCTGAACTGCGCCACATCTGCTCTGCTGCAGCCAGCCGGGACTGGTGGTATATAGTGCTGTATATAATGTCTGCCATGGTGGGCAATATACAGATACTGCTGGGACTGCGGGTCTGACTGTGACAAGCTATACAGGACTGATGGAGAGCTGCAGCACTAACCGGCCTGGTCTGCAAAGCTGCTCATGTGCCCCTAATACCCGCCATGTGCCTATACCCACCACACCTTGTATGTATTGTGCCTGTAACCACCGAGCCATGTGCCCTGCACTATAACCACCGAGCTTCACACTCAGCATGTATGGAAATAACAATAGGGATCCATATGTGCAAATATCCAGGTCACGTGTGTAACATGTCAGCACGTACAGGAATAACAATAGGGATCCATATGTGCAGATATCCAGGTCACGTGTGTAACATGTCAGCACGTATAGGAATAACAATAGGGATCCATATGTGCAGATATCCAGGTCACGTGTGTAACATGTGCTGCTTTTTCTGATGCCGTCTTGTCTTCTGCAGACTGTTGCATATAATTAGATTACCGTGTTTCCGCCTGGTGATGATGGCCGCAGATACCGCCGTCACATGGTCATGTCATGGCGAGGATCCTGCTGGTCGAGTCTATTAATAACCGAGGCTTCTGTTTTCTGATTTATTAGATTGAAAACTGACAAATGACAAAGAGAATCATCAAATGTCCCCCCGGGCGATGGACGGGCGACTTCTGCCCCCGGTATCAAACCTGCTTGTGCACTGGGGCTCTATGTATCTCTATGGGACTGTTGAGAGCTGAAATCCCATAGACTGTCACTATAGCAGCAGCGCATGCGCTCCACCACTGCTCCCTAATTGTGGGGGCCCAGCAATCAGCCCCCTCCCCCCATACTGAAGACACTGTGACTCAGTATATTGCAAGTGCCGTATCAGGGTCTGATTCACAGGTGGTGAGTGACGTCATCAGATTTTGGTGCGTTTCCCTGCAGTGACCCTTGTGCCTCACTAGACCCCTGGCCCTCACAAGAGCAGATCCAGGACTCCCCCTGTGGGCTCCCTGTAATATTCCTACATGTTTTATGATGCGCTGACACCACTCAGCTGGAGCAGGTTATCAGGGTAGTTACAATCTGACCGGTACCCCAATATGTCAGCAGTTCTAGTCTGCAGTGGTGGAACGTCCTCACACTGTAAGAGGGAGCGGTGCGATGGGAAAGAACCCCCACACTGGGGTCTAAGTGCTCACCGGTTACTTGTAGTGTGAGGACGATCCCCCTGTGCAGATTAGGACCCCTGACACTTTGGGGAATCAGACAGATTTTATATCCTGATAACATGTCTCCCAATGAGTGGGGTCAACGTATCATGAAATTTGTACAACAGGGTGAGTCTTGGGACTGCCCTTGTGGGGTCCAGAAATCTACCGGGGGAACGAAAGTCTCAACAGGGAAACGCACGTCACATTATAATTCATAAGCAGAGCTCCGGCCTCCTCCCCCGCGGTGCATGCTGGTATATCTAGTACCTATAGGTGGAGCTCCGGCCTCCTCCCCCGTGGTGCATGCTGGTATATCTAGTACCTATAGGTGGAGCTCCGGCCTCCTCCCCCGTGGTGCATGCTGGTATATCTAGTACCTATAGGTGGAGCTCCGGCCTCCTCCCCCGTGGTGCATGCTGGTATATATAGTACCTATAGATGGAGCTCCGGCCTCCTCCCCCGCGGTGCATGCTGGTATATCTAGTACCTATAGGTGGAGCTCCGGCCTCCTCCCCCGTGGTGCATGCTGGTATATCTAGTACCTATAGGTGGAGCTCCGGCCTCCTCCCCCGTGGTGCATGCTGGTATATATAGTACCTATAGATGGAGCTCCGGCCTCCTCCCCCGCGGTGCATGCTGGTATACATAGTACCTATAGGTGGAGCTCCGGCCTCCTCCCCCGCGGTGCATGCTGGTATACATAGTACCTATAGGTGGAGCTCCGGCCTCCTCCCCCGCGGTGCATGCTGGTATATATATAGTACCTATAGGTGGAGCTCCGGCCTCCTCCCCCGCGGTGCATGCTGGTATATATATAGTACCTATAGGTAGAGCTCCGGCCTCCTCCCCCGCGGTGCATGCTGGTATATCTAGTACCTATAGGTGGAGCTCCGGCCTCCTCCCCCGCGGTGCATGCTGGTATATATTACCTATAGGTGGAGCTCCGGCCTCCTCCCCCGCGGTGCATGCTGGTATATATAGTACCTATAGGTGGAGCTCCGGCCTCCTCCCCCGCGGTGCATGCTGGTATATATATATCTAGTACCTATAG
This sequence comes from Leptodactylus fuscus, assembly GCF_031893055.1. Taxonomy (NCBI): domain Eukaryota; kingdom Metazoa; phylum Chordata; class Amphibia; order Anura; family Leptodactylidae; genus Leptodactylus; species Leptodactylus fuscus. The sequence continues at coordinate 126,295 of NW_027440344.1, forward strand.
GTGGAGCTCCGGCCTCCTCCCCCGCGGTGCATGCTGGTATATATATATCTAGTACCTATAGGTGGAGCTCCGGCCTCCTCCCCCGCGGTGCATGCTGGTATACATAGTACCTATAGGTGGAGCTCCGGCCTCCTCCCCCGCGGTGCATGCTGGTATATCTAGTACCTATAGATGGAGCTCCGGCCTCCTCCCCCGCGGTGCATGCTGGTATATATAGTGCCTATAGGTGGAGCTCCGGCCTCCTCCCCCGCGGTGCATGCTGGTATATATATATCTAGTACCTATAGGTGGAGCTCCGGCCTCCTCCCCCGCGGTGCATGCTGGTATACATAGTACCTATAGGTGGAGCTCCGGCCTCCTCCCCCGCGGTGCATGCTGGTATATCTAGTACCTATAGGTGGAGCTCCGGCCTCCTCCCCCGCGGTGCATGCTGGTATATCTAGTACCTATAGGTGGAGCTCCGGCCTCCTCCCCCGCGGTGCATGCTGGTATATATATAGTACCTATAGGTGGAGCTCCGGCCTCCTCCCCCGCGGTGCATGCTGGTATATATATATATATAGTACCTATAGGTGGAGCTCCGGCCTCCTCCCCCGCGGTGCATGCTGGTATATATATAGTACCTATAGGTGGAGCTCCGGCCTCCTCCCCCGCGGTGCATGCTGGTATATATATAGTACCTATAGGTGGAGCTCCGGCCTCCTCCCCCGCGGTGCATGCTGGTATATATATAGTACCTATAGGTGGAGCTCCGGCCTCCTCCCCCGCGGTGCATGCTGGTATATCTAGTACCTATAGGTGGAGCTCCGGCCTCCTCCCCCGCGGTGCATGCTGGTATATATATAGTACCTATAGGTGGAGCTCCGGCCTCCTCCCCCGCGGTGCATGCTGGTATATCTAGTACCTATAGGTGGAGCTCCGGCCTCCTCCCCCGCGGTGCATGCTGGTATATATATAGTACCTATAGGCGGAGCTCCGGCCTCCTCCCCCGCGGTGCATGCTGGTATATATATAGTACCTATAGGTGGAGCTCCGGCCTCCTCCCCCGCGGTGCATGCTGGTATATCTAGTACCTATAGGCGGAGCTCCGGCCTCCTCCCCCGCGGTGCATGCTGGTATATATATAGTACCTATAGGTGGAGCTCCGGCCTCCTCCCCCGCGGTGCATGCTGGTATATCTAGTACCTATAGGCGGAGCTCCGGCCTCCTCCCCCGCGGTGCATGCTGGTATATATATAGTACAACTACATGACCTGTTTTTTCCGGAAGTGACGACATTTAGTTGCCCAGACAGGTCCTGACTTCCTCTCTACAGTATCCTAGCAACGCGTCGTCCGTTAGCCCCGCCCTCACGCTTTTCAGCCAATCAGTTTAGAGGCGGCTGGAGAGGCGCTCTGGACCTTTAACCCCTTCGTGTCTTGTCGCTGCAGCCTCCACTGCTGATCATTGAGGAGAGCGGAGGCTGCGGCGCAGGAAGGGTTAACAGGCTGCGGGCGGCAGATTCATAGTCAGAGCCGAGGCCGGAGGAGAAGTCAGGACTGAGAGGACGCTGAGGGCCCCGCGCCATGGAGCCGCCGGTGAGTCTGTGTGTTACCTCATGGCAGGTGTGTGATCCCCCCATACAGTGATATAATGTGCACCCCAATACCGGCCCGACATGTATAGGAGCCCCTTGTCTGTATAGTAAAGTGCAGCCCCCCCACTATAAGTCTATATGGTACAGTACAGCCCCCCCACTATAAGTCTATATGGTACAGTACAGCCCCCCCACTATAAGTCTATATGGTACAGTACAGCCCCCCCACTATAAGTCTATATGGTACAGTACAGCCCCCCCACTATAAGTCTATATGGTACAGTACAGCCCCCCCACTATAAGTCTACATGGTACAGTACAGCCCCCCCACTATAAGTCTATATGGTACAGTACAGCCCCCCCACTATAAGTCTACATGGTACAGTACAGCCCCCCCACTATAAGTCTACATGGTACAGTACAGCCCCCCCACTATAAGTCTACATGGTACAGTACAGCCCCCCCCCCTACTATAAGTCTACATGGTACAGTACAGCCCCCCCCACTATAAGTCTACATGGTACAGTACAGCCCCCCCCCCCTACTATAAGTCTATATGGTACAGTACAGCCCCCCCACTATAAGTCTATATGGTACAGTACAGCCCCCCCACTATAAGTCTATATGGTACAGTACAGCCCCCCCACTATAAGTCTATATGGTACAGTACAGCCCCCCCCCCACTATAAGTCTATATGGTACAGTACAGCCCCCCCACTATAAGTCTATATGGTACAGTACAGCCCCCCCACTATAAGTCTATATGGTACAGTACAGTCCCCCCCCCACTATAAGTCTATATGGTACAGTACAGCCCTCCCCCCCACTATAAGTCTACATGGTACAGTACAGCCCTCCCCCCCCCACTATAAGTCTATATGGTACAGTACAGCCCCCCCCTACTATAAGTCTATATGGTACAGTACAGCCCTCCCCCCCACTATAAGTCTATATGGTACAGTACAGCCCCCCCCCCACTATAAGTCTATATGGTACAGTACAGCCCCCCCCCCCACTATAAGTCTATATGGTACAGTACAGCCCCCCCTACTATAAGTCTATATGGTACAGTACAGCCCCCCCCCTACTATAAGTCTATATGGTACAGTACAGCCCCCCCACTATAAGTCTACATGGTACAGTACAGCCCCCCCCACTATAAGTCTATATGGTACAGTACAGCCCCCCCACTATAAGTCTACATGGTACAGTACAGCCCCCCCCCTATAAGTCTACATGGTACAGTACAGCCCCCCCACTATAAGTCTACATGGTACAGTACAGCCCCCCCACTATAAGTCTATATGGTACAGTACAGCCCCCCCACTATAAGTCTATATGGTACAGTACAGCCCCCCCCTACTATAAGTCTATATGGTACAGTACAGCCCTCCCCCCCCACTATAAGTCTATATGGTACAGTACAGCCCCCCCCCACTATAAGTCTATATGGTACAGTACAGCCCCCCCACTATAAGTCTACATGGTACAGTACAGCCCCCCCACTATAAGTCTACATGGTACAGTACAGCCCCCCCACTATAAGTCTATATGGTACAGTACAGCCCCCCCCCACTATAAGTCTATATGGTACAGTACAGCCCCCCCACTATAAGTCTATATGGTACAGTACAGCCCCCCCACTATAAGTCTACATGGTACAGTACAGCCCCCCCCCACTATAAGTCTATATGGTACAGTACAGCCCTCCCCCCCACTATAAGTCTACATGGTACAGTACAGCCCTCCCCCCCACTATAAGTCTATATGGTACAGTACAGCCCCCCCCTACTATAAGTCTACATGGTACAGTACAGCCCCCCCCCACTATAAGTCTATATGGTACAGTACAGCCCCCCCCTACTATAAGTCTATATGGTACAGTACAGCCCCCCCCCTACTATAAGTCTATATGGTACAGTACAGCCCCCCCACTATAAGTCTACATGGTACAGTACAGCCCCCCCCCCACTATAAGTCTATATGGTACAGTACAGCCCCCCCACTATAAGTCTACATGGTACAGTACAGCCCCCCCCACTATAAGTCTATATGGTACAGTACAGCCCCCCCCCCTACTATAAGTCTATATGGTACAGTACAGCCCCCCCCCTACTATAAGTCTATATGGTACAGTACAGCCCCCCCCCACTATAAGTCTATATGGTACAGTACAGCCCCCCCCACTATAAGTCTATATGGTACAGTACAGCCCCCCCCCTACTATAAGTCTATATGGTACAGTACAGCCCCCCCCTACTATAAGTCTATATGGTACAGTACAGCCCCA
>NW_027440345.1:0-25000 GCF_031893055.1 Leptodactylus fuscus
TCACTGTTCCCCATACTCCCTCTATTACACAGACTGCTCCCCATACTCCCTCTATTACACAGACTGCTCCCCATACTCCCTCTATTATACAGACTGTTCCCCATACTCCCTCTATGACACAGACTGCTCCCCGTACTCCCTCTACTATACAGACTGCTCCCCACACTCCTTCTATTACACATACTGCTCCCCATGCCCCCTCATACAGACTACTCCCCATACTCCCTCTATTATACACTGTTCCCCATACTCCCTCTATTACACAGACTGCTCCCCATACTCCCTCTATTACACAGACTGTTCCCCATACTCCCTCTATTACACAGACTGCTCCCCATACTCCCTCTATTACACAGACTGCTCCCCATACTCCCTCTATTATACAGACTGTTCCCCACACTCCCTCTATTACACAGACTGCTCCCCATACTCCCTCTATTAAACACTGTTCCCCATACTCCCTCTATTACACAGACTGCTCCCCATACTCCCTCTATTACAAAGACTGTTCCCCATACTCCCTCTATTACACAGACTGCTCCCCATACTCCCTCTATTACACAGACTGATCCCCATACTCCCTCTATTACACAGACTGCTCCCCACACTCCCTCTATTATACAGACTGTTCCCCACACTCCCTCTATTATACAGACTGCTCCCCATACTCCCTCTATTACACAGACTGCTCCCCATACTCCCTCTATTACACAGACTGCTCCCCATTCTCCCTCTATTATACAGACTGCTCCCCATTCTCCCTCTATTATACAGACTGCTCTCCATACTCCCTCTATTATACAGACTGCTCCCCATACTCCCTCTATTATACAGACTGTTCCCCATACTCCCTCTATTATACAGACTGCTCCCCATTCTCCCTCTATTATACAGACTGCTCTCCATACTCCCTCTATTATACAGACTGCTCCCCATACTCCCTCTATTATACAGACTGCTCCCCATACTCCCTCTATTATACAGACTGCTCCCCATACTCCCTCTATTACACAGACTGCTCCCCATACTCCCTCTATTACACAGACTGCTCCCCATACTCCCTCTATTATACAGACTGTTCCCCACACTCCCTCTACTACACAAACTGCTCCCCATACTCCCTCTATTACACAGACTGCTCCCCATTCTCCCTCTATTATACAGACTGTTCCCCATACTCCCTCTATTATACAGACTGCTCCCCATTCTCCCTCTATTATACAGACTGCTCCCCATACTCCCTCTATTATACAGACTGCTCCCCATACTCCCTCTATTATACAGACTGCTCCCCATACTCCCTCTATTACACAGACTGCTCCCCATTCTCCCTCTATTACACAGACTGCTCCCCATACTCCCTCTATTACACAGACTGCTCCCCATACTCCCTCTATTATACAGACTGTTCCCCACACTCCCTCTATTACAGACTGCTCCCCATACTCCCTCTATTACACAGACTGCTCCCCATACTCCCTCTATTACACAGACTGCTCCCCATTCTCCCTCTATTATACAGACTGTTCCCCATACTCCCTCTATTATACAGACTGCTCCCCATTCTCCCTCTATTATACAGACTGCTCCCCATACTCCCTCTATTATACAGACTGCTCCCCATACTCCCTCTATTATACAGACTGCTCCCCATACTCCCTCTATTATACAGACTGCTCCCTATACTACCTCTATTATACAGACTGCTCCCCATTCTCCCTCTATTATACAGACTGCTCCCCATACTCCCTCTATTATACAGACTGCTCCCCATACTCCCTCTATTATACAGACTGCTCCCCATACTCCCTCTATTATACAGACTGCTCCCCATTCTCCCTCTATTATACAGACTGCTCCCCATTTTCCCTCTATTATACAGACTGCTCCCCATTCTCTCTCTATTATACAGACTGTTCCCCATACTTCCTCTATTATACAGACTGCTCCCCATTCTCCCTCTATTATACAGACTGCTCCCCATACTCCCTCTATTATACACTGTTCCCCATACTCCCTCTATTACACAGACTGCTCCCCATACTCCCTCTATTACACAGACTGCTCCCCATACTCCCTCTATTATACAGACTGCTCCCCATTCTCCCTCTATTATACAGACTGCTCCCCATACTCCCTCTATTATACACTGTTCCCCATACTCCCTCTATTACACAGACTGCTCCCCGTACTCCCTCTACTATACAGACTGCTCCCCACACTCCGTCTATTACACATACTGCTCCCCATGCCCCCTCATACAGACTACTCCCCATACTCCCTCTATTATACACTGTTCCCCATACTCCCTCTATTACACAGACTGCTCCCCATACTCCCTCTATTACACAGACTGTTCCCCATACTCCCTCTATTACACAGACTGCTCCCCATTCTCCCTCTATTATACAGACTGCTCCCCATACTCCCTCTATTATACAGACTGCTCCCCATACTCCCTCTATTATACAGACTGCTCCCCATACTCCCTCTATTACACAGACTGCTCCCCATTCTCCCTCTATTACACAGACTGCTCCCCATACTCCCTCTATTACACAGACTGCTCCCCATACTCCCTCTATTATACAGACTGTTCCCCACACTCCCTCTATTACAGACTGCTCCCCATACTCCCTCTATTACACAGACTGCTCCCCATACTCCCTCTATTACACAGACTGCTCCCCATTCTCCCTCTATTATACAGACTGTTCCCCATACTCCCTCTATTATACAGACTGCTCCCCATTCTCCCTCTATTATACAGACTGCTCCCCATACTCCCTCTATTATACAGACTGCTCCCCATACTCCCTCTATTATACAGACTGCTCCCCATACTCCCTCTATTATACAGACTGCTCCCTATACTACCTCTATTATACAGACTGCTCCCCATTCTCTCTCTATTATACAGACTGCTCCCCATACTCCCTCTATTATACAGACTGCTCCCCATACTCCCTCTATTATACAGACTGCTCCCCATACTCCCTCTATTATACAGACTGCTCCCCATTCTCCCTCTATTATACAGACTGCTCCCCATTCTCCCTCTATTATACAGACTGCTCCCCATTCTCTCTCTATTATACAGACTGTTCCCCATACTTCCTCTATTATACAGACTGCTCCCCATTCTCCCTCTATTATACAGACTGCTCCCCATACTCCCTCTATTATACACTGTTCCCCATACTCCCTCTATTACACAGACTGCTCCCCATACTCCCTCTATTACACAGACTGCTCCCCATACTCCCTCTATTATACAGACTGTTCCCCATACTCCCTCTATGACACAGACTGCTCCCCGTACTCCCTCTACTATACAGACTGCTCCCCACACTCCTTCTATTACACATACTGCTCCCCATGCCCCCTCATACAGACTACTCCCCATACTCCCTCTATTATACACTGTTCCCCATACTCCCTCTATTACACAGACTGTTCCCCATACTCCCTCTATTACACAGACTGCTCCCCATACTCCCTCTATTACACAGACTGCTCCCCATACTCCCTCTATTACACAGACTGCTCCCCATACTCCCTCTATTATACAGACTGTTCCCCACACTCCCTCTATTACACAGACTGCTCCCCATACTCCCTCTATTACACAGACTGCTCCCCATACTCCCTTTATTATACAGACTGTTCCCCACACTCCCTCTATTACACAGACTGCTCCCCATACTCCCTCTATTACACAGACTGCTCCCCATTCTCCCTCTATTATACAGACTGTTCCCCATACTCCCTCTATTATACAGACTGCTCCCCATTCTCCCTCTATTATACAGACTGCTCCCCATACTCCCTCTATTACACATACTGCTCCCCATACCCCCTCATACAGACTACTCCCCATACTCCCTCTATTATACACTGTTCCCCATACTCCCTCTATTACACAGACTGCTCCCCATACTCCCTCTATTACACAGACTGTTCCCCATACTCCCTCTATTACACAGACTGCTCCCCATACTCCCTCTATTACACAGACTGCTCCCCATACTCCCTCTATTACACAGACTGCTCCCCATACTCCCTCTATTATACAGACTGTTCCCCACACTCCCTCTATTACACAGACTGCTCCCCATACTCCCTCTATTACACAGACTGCTCCCCATACTCCCTCTATTATACAGACTGTTCCCCACACTCCCTCTATTACACAGACTGCTCCCCATACTCCCTCTATTACACAGACTGCTCCCCATTCTCCCTCTATTATACAGACTGTTCCCCATACTCCCTCTATTATACAGACTGCTCCCCATTCTCCCTCTATTATACAGACTGCTCCCCATACTCCCTCTATTATACAGACTGCTCCCCATACTCCCTCTATTATACAGACTGCTCCCCATACTCCCTCTATTATACAGACTGCTCCCCATTCTCCCTCTATTATACAGACTGCTCCCCATTCTCCCTCTATTATACAGACTGTTCCCCATACTCCCTCTATTATACAGACTGCTCCCCATTCTCTCTCTATTATACAGACTGTTCCCCATACTCCCTCTATTATACAGACTGCTCCCCATTCTCCCTCTATTATACAGACTGCTCCCCATACTCCCTCTATTATACACTGCTCCCCATACTCCCTTTATTACACAGACTGCTCCCCATACTCCCTCTATTACACATACTGCTCCCCATTCTCCCTCTATTATACAGACTGCTCCCCATACTCCCTCTATTATACAGACTGCTCCCCATACTCCCTCTATTATACAGACTGCTCCCCATACTCCCTCTATTATACAGACTGCTTCCCATTCTCCCTCTATTATACAGACTGTTCCCCATACTCCCTCTATTATACAGACTGCTCCCCATTCTCTCTCTATTATACAGACTGTTCCCCATACTCCCTCTATTATACAGACTGCTCCCCATACTCCCTCTATTATACACTGTTCCCCATTCTCCCTCTATTACACAGACTGCTCCCCATACTCCCTCTATTACACAGACTGTTCCCCATACTCCCTCTATTATACAGACTGCTCCCCATACTCCCTCTATTATACACTGTTCCCCATACTCCCTCTATTACACAGACTGCTCCCCATACTCCCTCTATTACACAGACTGTTCCCCATACTCCCTCTATTACACAGACTGCTCCCCATACTCCCTCTATTACACAGACTGCTCCCCATACTCCATCTATTACACAGACTGCTCCCCACACTCCCTCTATTATACAGACTGTTCCCCACACTCCCTCTATTACACAGACTGCTCCCCATACTCCCTCTATTACACAGACTGCTCCCCATACTCCCTCTATTACACAGACTGCTCCCCATTCTCCCTCTATTATACAGACTGTTCCCCATACTCCCTCTATTATACAGACTGCTCCCCATTCTCCCTCTATTATACAGACTGCTCCCCATACTCCCTCTATTATACAGACTGCTCCCCATACTCCCTCTATTATACAGACTGCTCCCCATTCTCCCTCTATTATACAGACTGCTCCCCATACTCCCTCTATTATACAGACTGCTCCCCATTCTCCCTCTATTATACAGACTGCTCCCCATACTCCCTCTATTATACACTGTTCCCCATACACCCTCTATTACACGGACTGCTCCCCATACTCCCTCTATTACACAGACTGTTCCCCATACTCCCTCTATTACACAGACTGCTCCCCATACTCCCTCTATTATGCAGACTGTTCCCCATACTCCCTCTATGACACAGACTGCTCCCCGTACTCCCTCTACTATACAGACTGCTCCCCACACTCCTTCTATTACACATACTGCTCCCCATGCCCCCTCATACAGACTGCTCCCCATACTCCCTCTATTATACACTGTTCCCCATACTCCCTCTATTACACAGACTGCTCCCCATACTCCCTCTATTACACAGACTGTTCCCCATTCTCCCTCTATTACACAGACTGTTCCCCATACTCCCTCTATTACACAGACTGCTCCCCATACTCCCTCTATTACACAGACTGCTCCCCACACTCCCTCTATTATACAGACTGTTCCCCACACTCCCTCTATTACACAGACTGTTCCCCATACTCCCTCTATTACACAGACTGCTCCCCATACTCCCTCTATTACACAGACTGCTCCCCATACTCCCTCTATTACACAGACTGCTCCCCATACTCCATCTATTATACAGACTGCTCCCCATACTCCCTCTATTACACAGACTGCTCCCCATACTCCCTCTATTACACAGACTGCTCCCCATTCTCCCTCTATTATACAGACTGCTCCCCATACTCCCTCTATTATACAGACTGCTCCCCATTCTCCCTCTATTATACAGTCTGCTCCCCATACTCCCTCTATTATACAGACTGCTCCCCATACTCCCTCTATTATACAGACTGCTCCCCATACTCCCTCTATTATACAGACTGCTCCCCATACTCCCTCTATTATACAGACTGCTCCCCATTCTCCCTCTATTATACAGACTGTTCCCCATACTCCCTCTATTATACAGACTGCTCCCCATTCTCCCTCTATTATACAGACTGCTCCCCATACTCCCTCTATTATACAGACTGCTCCCCATTCTCCCTCTATTATACAGACTGTTCCCCATACTCCCTCTATGACACAGACTGCTCCCCACACTCCTTCTATTACACATACTGCTCCCCATGCCCCCTCATACAGACTGCTCCCCATACTCTGTCTTTTACACAGACTGTTCCCCATACTCTGTCTTTTACACCGACTGTTCCCCATACTCCCTCTATTACACAGACTTCTCCCCATGCTCCTTCTATTACACAAACTACTCCCCATGCTCCCCCTTACACAGACTGCTCCCCATACTCCGTCTTTTACACAGACTGTTCCTGATACTCCCTCTATTACACAGACTTCTCCCCATGCCCCCTATGTTACACAGACTGCTCCCCATACTCCCTCTTTTACCCATATTGCTCCCCATGCTCCCCCTTATACACGCTGCTCCCATGCCCCCTATGTTACCCAGACTGCTCCCCATATTCTCTCTATTACACAGACTGCTCCCCATATTCTCTCTATTACACAGACTGCTCCCCATATTCTCTCTATTACACAGACTGCTTCCATGCTATTTTGTCTTACAGACTGCTCCCCATGACCTCCTTTTTTACTTATAATCTTGTCCCTATGACATAGCTCAGCACCCATAGATGTCTATAGTCATATGCTGTAACCACCAGTTGCCTCTGAATTCATTGACATTACTTCTAGAAGAATATCTCTAGAGCAGTACAAAGAGGGGAGGGGGCTTTACGTCTTGATTTGTGGTTCCTCGCATTAATGCGGTGGCCACTGCCTGCGTGGCAGGGACATATTGTACGCTACTAATAATGAAAGCCTGACATCTAATTAGGTTAATACATCTACAGTACTTAAATAAACATAGGCGGATTAGACTATGAAAGAAAACATAATAAATGTAATCCACGCACTGGCGGCACAAACAGTCCTGGTGACATTTACGAGCACACATAGGAACCTACGTAATGTTACCGATATACACGGGATACAATGTATCAGCTTCCTAATACTAAGAGACACATGGAAAAGATGTAACCAACTAGGGGGTCCCTGGTGAGATGGGGTCTCATTGGGTGCTCTCAAAAACTAGGGTCATAAGATGCATAAGAGCGCAATGAACTCTTGATCTGGGGGCTTTAGTACGTGCTGGGGTTGAGCAGTGTCCTAAATTTTTACTTTTATATGTGTTACCTCCCCTCCATAACTCAACCAGATACCCACAGCACCTGCAACCAAATAGTGCCAGGACTGTACAGTATACTCTCTGGTGACCAGCCCCGCACCGCTGTGAGATACACGTGGTCAGGACTAGAGATGAGCGAACACTAAAATGTTCGAGGTTCGAAATTCGATTCGAACAGCCGCTCACTGTTCGAGTGTTCGAATGGGTTTCGAACCCCATTATAGTCTATGGGGAACATAAACTCGTTAAGGGGGAAACCCAAATTCGTGTCTGGAGGGTCACCAAGTCCACTATGACACCCCAGGAAATGATACCAACACCCTGGAATGACACTGGGACAGCAGGGGAAGCATGTCTGGGGGCATAAAAGTCACTTTATTTCATGGAAATCCCTGTCAGTTTGCGATTTTCGCAAGCTAACTTTTCCCCATAGAAATGCATTGGCCAGTGCTGATTGGCCAGAGTACGGAACTCGACCAATCAGCGCTGGCTCTGCTGGAGGAGGCGGAGTCTAAGATAGCTCCACACCAGTCTCCATTCAGGTCCGACCTTAGACTCCGCCTCCTCCGGCAGAGCCAGCGCTGATTGGCCGAAGGCTGGCCAATGCATTCCTATGCGAATGCAGACTTAGCAGTGCTGAGTCAGTTTTGCTCAACTACACATCTGATGCACACTCGGCACTGCTACATCAGATGTAGCAATCTGATGTAGCAGAGCCGAGGGTGCACTAGAACCCCTGTGCAAACTCAGTTCACGCTAATAGAATGCATTGGCCAGCGCTGATTGGCCAATGCATTCTATTAGCCCGATGAAGTAGAGCTGAATGTGTGTGCTAAGCACACACATTCAGCACTGCTTCATCAAGCCAATACAATGCATTAGCCAGTGCTGATTGGCCAGAGTACGGAATTCGGCCAATCAGCGCTGGCTCTGCTGGAGGAGGCGGAGTCTAAGGTCGGACCTGAATGGAGACTGGTGTGGAGCGATCTTAGACTCCGCCTCCTCCAGCAGAGCCAGCGCTGATTGGCCGAATTCCGTACTCTGGCCAATCAGCACTGGCTAATGCATTGTATTGGCGTGATGAAGCAGTGCTGAATGTGTGTGCTTAGCACACACATTCAGCTCTACTTCATCGGGCTAATAGAATGCATTGGCCAGCGCTGATTGGCCGAATTCCGTACTCTGGCCAATCAGTGCTGGCCAATGCATTCTATTAGCTTGATGAAGCAGAGTGTGCACAAGGGTTCAAGCGCACCCTCGGCTCTGATGTAGCAGAGCCGAGGCTGCACAAGGGTTCAAGCGCACCCTCGGCTCTGATGTAGGAGAGCCGAGGGTGCACTTGAACCCTTGTGCACCCTCAGCTCTGCTACATCAGAGCCGAGGGTGCACTTGAACCCTTGTGCACACTCTGCTTCATCAAGCTAATAGAATGCATTGGCCAGCGCTGATTGGCCAATGTATTCTATTAGCCTGATGAAGTAGAGCTGAATGTGTGTGCTAAGCACACACATTCAGCTCTACTTCATCGGGCTAATAGAATGCATTGGCCAGCGCTGATTGGCCGAATTCCGTACTCTGGCCAATCAGCGCTGGCCAATGCATTCTATTAGCTTGATGAAGCAGAGTGTGCACAAGGGTTCAAGCGCACCCTCGGCTCTGATGTAGCAGAGCCGAGGCTGCACAAGGGTTCAAGCGCACCCTCGGCTCTGATGTAGGAGAGCCGAGGGTGCACTTGAACCCTTGTGCAGCCTCGGCTCTGCTACATCAGAGCCGAGGGTGCGCTTGAACCCTTGTGCACACTCTGCTTCATCAAGCTAATAGAATGCATTGGCCAGCGCTGATTGGCCAATGTATTCTATTAGCCTGATGAAGTAGAGCTGAATGTGTGTGCTAAGCACACACATTCAGCTCTACTTCATCGGGCTAATAGAATGCATTGGCCAGCGCTGATTGGCCAGAGTACGGAACTCGACCAATCAGCGCTGGCTCTGCTGGAGGAGGCGGAGTCTAAGATCGCTCCACACCAGTCTCCATTCAGGTCCGACCTTAGACTCCGCCTCCTCCAGCAGAGCCAGCGCTGATTGGCCGAATTCCGTACTCTGGCCAATCAGCACTGGCTAATGCATTGTATTGGCGTGATGAAGCAGTGCTGAATGTGTGTGCTTAGCACACACATTCAGCTCTACTTCATCGGGCTAATAGAATGCATTGGCCAATTAGCGCTGGCCAATGCATTCTATTAGCGTGAACTGAGTTTGCACAGGGGTTCTAGTGCACCCTCGGCTCTGCTACATCAGATTGCTACATCTGATGTAGCAGTGCCGAGTGTGCATCAGATGTGTAGTTGAGCAAAACTGACTCAGCACTGCTAAGTCTCTGCATTCGCATAGGAATGCATTGGCCAGCCTTCGGCCAATCAGCGCTGGCTCTGCCGGAGGAGGCGGAGTCTAAGGTCGGACCTGAATGGAGACTGGTGTGGAGCGATCTTAGACTCCGCCTCCTCCAGCAGAGCCAGCGCTGATTGGTCGAGTTCCGTACTCTGGCCAATCAGCGCTGGCCAATGCATTCTATTAGCTTGATGAAGCAGAGTGTGCACAAGGGTTCAAGCGCACCCTCGGCTCTGATGTAGCAGAGCTGAGGGTGCACAAGGGTTCAAGTGCACCCTCGGCTCTCCTACATCAGAGCCGAGGGTGCGCTTGAACCCTTGTGCAGCCTCGGCTCTGCTACATCAGAGCCGAGGGTGCGCTTGAACCCTTGTGCACACTCTGCTTCATCAAGCTAATAGAATGCATTGGCCAGCGCTGATTGGCCAGAGTACGGAATTCGGCCAATCAGCGCTGGCCAATGCATCCCTATGGGAAAAAGTTTATCTCACAAAAATCACAATTACACACCCGATAGAGCCCCAAAAAGTTATTTTTAATAACATTCCCCCCTAAATAAAGGTTATCCCTAGCTATCCCTGCCTGTACAGCTATCCCTGTCTCATAGTCACAAAGTTCACATTCTCATATGACCCGGATTTGAAATCCACTATTCGTCTAAAATGGAGGTCACCTGATTTCGGCAGCCAATGACTTTTTCCAATTTTTTTCAATGCCCCCAGTGTCGTAGTTCCTGTCCCACCTCCCCTGCGCTGTTATTGGTGCAAAAAAGGCGCCAGGGAAGGTGGGAGGGGAATCGAATTTTGGCGCACTTTACCACGTGGTGTTCGATTCGATTCGAACATGGCGAACACCCTGATATCCGATCGAACATGTGTTCGATAGAACACTGTTCGCTCATCTCTAGTCAGGACACATTCTTCAGCCTCTGGATGTTGAGTTGGAGTTTTGTTTCTAATATTTCGGTAACATTGTTTTACTCTTCCTTTCTGTGTTTTTCAGGCCATTCGCTGACGTGTATTAGTTGTACCAGCAACTCTCAGACTCCATGCACGGGCTCTGCTGTCACGTGTGCGTCCACGGAAGACGTCTGCACCTCCATCTACACCGAAACCAAACGTATTTATCCTGTGATCTTATTCTTACAGCTTATTCCTTCTCCTCTTCCTTTATTCTCTTCACTGTCTTTCTTTGTCTCTTCTCTATGTCTCTTCTTGGAGGGAATTCATCATATTGTCCCATAAAATGGTGGAGGATTTGGCCTAGTCTTGAGCCTCGTGGTCAATCAGGCTCCTTCTCCTCCGGGCCGTTGACATCATTGTAAATCTACATCATATCTGACTTAAATTTCTGTTGTCATTTACGACAAAATGTGGCACAAACGACGTTGAATCAGGTGATGTCCCATCCACGCACATATTAAGAAATGTGGCGCTCTTGGTGTAAAAATCCTAATAGAACCTATGTGGTCAAGTGGCGAAAAACTTGCAAAATGGCGGTTTCAGTTTTTGCAAATTATCAGTGAATCCACCCCAAAGTCTTTTTGTCCTTTTCTGGTTAATCGCTTCCATCTTTTCTGTTGTCTCTCTTCTTTCTCCCTTCCTCTTTGTTGTCTCTCCTCTCCCTTCTGTCCGTCTCCTCCTTCCTCCTCTCTTCTTCTGCCTTTGCCCTGTCTTCTTTTCGGCCTCTCCTTACATCCAGCTGCAATATTTCAATAGAATATTAAAGACGCCTTTACTTAAATATGAAAAAAAAAAAAAAAAAAAACCCACTTATTTTTTCTTTAGTCTCAATGTACAAACTAACAACGTACGCCATTGTGAGAGGATGCGGATATTCATCCGAATGCAACATCCCCAAGAGCCTCAGTAACCAGTTTATGTCCGTGGATATCAACATTGGATGCTGCAAAGCTGATAACTGCACCCCCACCACACCGATAGGTATTATCTTTAAATTATTATTATTATTATTATTATTATTATTATTATTATTATTATTATTATTATTATTATTATTATTATTATTACATTATTATTATTATTATTATTATTATTATTATTATTATTACATTATTATTAGTATTATTAGTATTATTATTATTATTATTATTATTATTATTATTATTATTATTATTATTGTTGTTGTTATTGTTATTATTATTATTATTATTATTATTATTATTATTATTATTATTATTATATTTTTCGTATATATTTACGTACTTATGATACATTAACCAATGCCATTGCATGACCGCCATGTTACCTCTCTATTTCTAGTAACACCTACAAATGTGAATAAAAATAGTCTCGTCTGTCCATCTTGTTTTGTGCTATCATCTGCATCGTGTGTGGCGGATAACACCGTCGACTGCACTGGAACCGAAAACCGATGTACGACATACTCAATAAGCACTGCTACAGGTAAGAACTAACAAGCGGGGCTATGAGACTGAGCGCCAGCTCTTCTCAGGTCGGTGACATCACGGACTATGATGTGGTCTCTTCGTTACTTATGAAGTATAGTGCTCTACATTGTACGTTGACTGTTCTTGGTATTGCAACTCAGCCCCATTCATTTGAATAACATTGAGCCATGTGACCAATGAACCAATGAACCAATGGACCACGTACCAATAGTATGGCCACGTGACCAATGGACCAAGAACAATAGTATGGCCATGTGACCAATGGACCACGTACCAATAGTATGGCCACGTGACCAATGGACCATGTACCAATAGTATGGCCACATGACCAATGGACCAATGGACATGTACTAATGGTATGGCCATGTGACCAATGGACCATGTACCAATAGTATGGCCACGTGACCAATGGACCATGTACCAATAGTATGGCCACATGACCAATGGACATGTACTAATGGTATGGCCATGTGACCAATGGACCAATGGACCATGTACCAATAGTATGGCCATGTGACCAATGGACCAAGAACAATAGTATGGCCATGTGACCAATGGACCAAGTATCAATAGTATGACCACATGACCAATGGACCACGTACCAATAGTATGGCCACATGACAAATGGACAAGATGTCACTGACCTGAGAAGAGTCATTGGAGATCACCCAAGAGCATCAAACTCGGATCAGTTGAGGTCCACAGCTTTAGACTTTACCAAACTAATATTGATGGGTCTATCCTAATGATTGGTTATCGATACCATAGCACTGAAAAATCCCTTTAAAAAATCTAATAATGTAAGGAATTCTGGGATGCCAATCCTTGACCCTCAAAGGGGTCATCATTATTTACCATGGAGGATCCCTTTAAGACAGTCCAATGTTAAATTTGTGTTAATTTTATTTTTTTTTCCATACCCTCCAGGTCCATTCCTGGCCATGGCAGGATGTGCCACCGAAAATATGTGCTCAAACTACACTGGTAACGCCAGCACCAGCAGCACCGGAGAGATGAAGATCAGCATTGGATGCAGCAATGCCACAGTCAGTCCACAAGCCACTAGTAGCAGTCCTGTTAGTCCTTCTAGTGCCGTGGCATCAGTCAGCATTAGCCATCCGATATCTACTACTACCGGCCTCAGAGCCACGAGTTATCATTATACCACTGGTATTGCTAATTCCTACCCAACCAACCAGAGCACAGAGGTGTATTATAGCACCCGCGTTACTTACACGCCCACTGCATTTCACAGTACGACACGTGACCACGTCACCCTCACCAGTACTTGTCAGTGCAATGGCTGTGCCAATCCTCACTTTGGCCTTGCTCTTATTGTAAGCTGTATATTCTCACTGGTCAAGTGTCTCCTTTAACATAAGGAAGTGTATACGGGTATACGTTGTGTTTCTAAGGATTTTGGAGTCAATGTGATCGCACTTTGCATTTTGTTTTACAGTACAGTCAGACTGGTTTTATGTGTCTATTATCAGTGCAATAATTTTACCAAAATCGTGGCCACCCATCCTTCTCCAACAATGTATCTAAGATGTAACTAGATTCATGGCTATGAAACATACTTGCCAACTCCCTCAAATTGTCTTGCAGTCTCCCGAAACATGGGATGACTTGCTGGAGTTTCAAGGGCGTGGGTGAATCTTCTGGGCTTGGTGGAATGATTCCATAACCGCAGGGCTTGCTGTCATTTTTTGTGCTGGTCACATTGGAAAAAAAAGGGGTCCCTGCACTTAAATTGAATTGAATTTTTTTTTTTTACAATGGTCAAAGGCTTTGAGCTCCTGAAGTTTGTTTGTTAATTGTAAATAAAGTTTATTGAACTTGACTAGGAGCACAACTCACACTCCTTTCAATCAACTTTATTTATACAACTCTTTTTGAATACAATGTTAATTAACATGTGGAAACACTGGACCTGGAGGATTTTATCTTATGATTTCTGTGTAATTTATGTAAAAAAAAATATGATGGTTTTATGGCCGGATTTTGACTAATATTTGTCAATAAAGATGGAAGAAAATGAAGATTATTTATAAGGAGCAAATTCTTGTAATGTCTTTGTAACATTTGATATACTTATTAACATCTGAACCCAAAATATGGAACATTTGTAAATTCTCCCCTTGGTTTGACCAGAACTCCCCCAAAATGCTCAGAAATGCCCATTTTATTGCAATTTTACAACAATCCTGCTCTCTTTGAGGTCTGGTCATGAGTCCTGTTGAAAAAGTGATACTATTGGCAGGTTTCCATGTATAAGGCCAAAACTGGCTGGGAATGACCCCTTCTCTGTCCCACCACATCCAAAAAACCCAAAAAACTAAACAATACTGGAAAACCCATTGAACCCTTTTAACTTATTGTTGTGCATAAATGGCAAAAAAACAATTTAATTTACTTGTCAGGAAAACAGTCAAATTTGTAAATTTTGCAACACATCTTTTTGACTTGCAATACAGAGGCTGACCACACGGTGTGCTGTAAAACATACAACATTGGCCAATGCTCTAAAGTTCTACCTAGTCTTATATTGTCATAGACACAGGTGAAAGTGTTGAACTGGGCGATGAAAATTTACATGACATTTTTATGACTTGCAATACGGCAGCTGACCACATGGTGTGCTGTAGAATATCCAATTATATGCAAAAATTGATCAATGCTCTAAAGTTCTACCTAGTCTTATATTGTCATAGACACAGGTGAAAGTGTTGAACTGGGCGATGAAAATTTACATGACATTTTTATGACTTGCAATACGGCAGCTGACCACATGGTGTGCTGTAGAATATCCAATTATATGCAAAAATTGATCAATGCTCTAAAGTTCTACCTAGTCTTATATTGTCATAGACACAGGTGAAAGTGTTGAACTGGATGATGAAAATTTACATCACATTTTTATGACTTGCAATACGGTAGCTGACCACATGGTGCGCTGTAGAACATGTGATTGTATGTAATTAGTCAGTGCTCTAAAGTTGTACTTAGTGTTATATTTTCGTAGACACAGGTTAAAGTCTTGAACTAGGTGATGAAAATTTACATGACATTTTTATGACTTGCAATACAACAGCTGACCACATGGTGCGCTGTAGAACATACGTTTACATGCAATTTATCATTGCTCTAAAGTTTTACCTAGTGTTATATTTTCATAGACAGAGGTGAAAGTGTTGAAATAGGCGATGAAAATGTACATTATATTTTTATGACTTGCAATATGACAACTGACCACATGGTGCGCTGTAGAACATGTGATTGCATGTAATTGCTCTAAAGTTCTACCTAGTGTTATATTGTGATAGACACAGGTGAAAGTGTTGAACTAGGCGATGAAAATTTACATGACATTTTTATGACTTGCAATACGGCAGCTGACCACATGGTGCGCTGTAAAACATCCATTTATATGCAAAAATTGATCAGTGCTCTAAAGTTCTACCTAGTGTTATATTTTCATAGACACAAGTGAAAATGTTAAAATAGGCTATGAAAATTTACATGACATTTTTATGACTTGCAATACGGTAGCTGACCACATGGTGCGCTGTAGAACATCCGATTGCATGTAATTGCTCTAAAGTTCTACCTAGTCTTATATTGTCATAGACACAGGTGAAAGTGTTGAACTAGGTGATGGAAATCTTCATGAGATTTTTATGTCCTTGCAATAGAAAGAGTTGAGGCAGTAAAGGTCTGAGATATTTCTGTCCTCACTCCAGTGTAAGACAATAGAGAGAAGCATCTTCCCTACGATTTCATTATGTCGTGTCCGCAGGCGATGACATTTAACTGCGCTTAACACACAGACTCAATGTTCATTTTTAATGCCTAAGGGAAGCCGGAGTCCCAGGCAGAAGTACAAGGGCGTCCTCCCAAATGTGGAACTACCGGTTTTTCAAGTACTGGAAAGAAATGTAGCAGAGCTGTCACATGACTATATTACATTGTGCACCAAAATAAGCGGCCAGGGAGAGTAACGGCAAGTGTGGTGTAAAACCGCAGGTAAAGCTCCTGCTATATCAGGGCATTGTGTGCATGGTGCACGCCACGGCGGTATTATAGTAAGAGAGAAACCGTCAATGGACTAATATCTTTGCGGATCTCTAAAGTTTATTGTAACAATCAAGTAACTTTGTATAGAATTAACTGAGATCTTCCAACTATTCTATATACTCAGTACCTTCAGTGTTGTGCAAAACTTTTAGGCAGGTGTGGATCAATTACTGCAAAGTAAGAATTCTTTATGCAGAAATAGAAGTGCAAGTGTTTTCTTTTCATCAATTAACAAAATGAAGTGAATGAAGAAAAGCAAATTGTAAATTCCAACAAATTTTAGTGTGACCTTTGTGACCTGTGATCAGTTCTTCTCGGTACTTGCAGACAGGTTTTGGCAGATCTGGGCAGGGAGGTTGTTCCCGCCGCCATCTTGGATAACTAAGCCCGGATCTTCTGTGGATGTTGCTTGCTCCAATCCGCCTGTTTCTTCATGTCATCCCAGACAGACTGGATGATGTTGAGATCAGGGCTCTGCGGGGGCCGGATCACTTCCAGGACTCCTCCTCCAAAGGGCAAATTTTGATGAGATTTGATTTACATTTCTCTTTTCCTTATTCACTTTGCATTTTGCTATTGATGGAAATAGACTATTAACCCTTCAATTTCTGAAATAAATCTTACTGTGCAGAATTTTTACACCCCTGCCCCCTTCCCCCTCCATAGTCATCTATGTACAATGTAACCCAACTAAGAAATGGAGAGTTGTTATAAGTTGTTTTATATGTTGTGGAAAACCATCTATAGTGTTCCACAATAGCCAAATGTCACACCAGCTCTGCTACATCTGTCTTCTGGTATTCTGTAGATGTCATTTCTATCTCTTCAATCATTGGGAATATCATGACAACAGTCCATTGTTTTTGTTTTTTTACAGAAACGGAAACAAAAACCTAAAAATCCAAGAAGACGACGATGATCTCCCTGTAAGATTCGCAGTCTGAAAACGCGTGCAATGTGCACTTGAGGACATTATATCCGGGATCTTGGTGTAGGACTGTCACTGTTACTATCATGGGATTCAGATTTGCATTTTTCTGCTCCAATTGTAACTTTATCTTTCATTTAACTTGACCTGATGCAAACGAAGATTGTCCGTGTTACATTGTATTGCATTAGATAAAACTAAGCTTGGAGGGACTTCTGCAGACCTTTGGTTTCATCTCCATGAGATGTTCCTAGTGCAGGGTATACAGGTGATATCTCCATTATAGACTCCATTGTAGCATCCAGCGGGACATCGTGTGGGGCCTTAGCCTAAGAGAGGCTTTACCTTATATTGACCATAATGGATTTGTCAGATCCACAGACGCATTCTCTTAAAGGGGTTGTCCAGACTAAACTTTTAAAGTTTCAATTTGCTTGGGGCAATAAAAAAAAAAAAAAAAAAAAAAAAAAAAAAAAAAAACATACTCACTAGGGTTGAGTGATCGGGATCGGAAAAGATCGCATCCCGATTGGCGATTGAGCAAATTTCACGATTGGGATCGGCTGGAAAATGATCGGAAAACGGATTTTAAAATCGATCCTGAAATCTCAAGATCGTCTCAACCCTAATACTCACCTCTTCCAGTCGCTCCGTTGTCGTCCCGTGCATCCCAGTTTGTTTGTTCTCCCGGGTCTCTTCCGGTGTTGTGTTGAAGCCACTGATTGGCCTGAGTGATCATGTGACTGCTCAGACCAATCAGCAGCCTCGGCAGGCCTCAGGAAGAGGACGGACTCGTGATGTCACTGTGCATTCAAGCCCTTTGCTGATTGGTCTCAGTGGTCACATGACCAATGAGGCCAATCAGCAGCTTCAGCACAACACCGGAAGATGCTTTGCAAGCAGATAAACCTGGAGGCGCAAGAAGACGTTGGAGTTAGCATGCATTTCTTTTATTTTTTTACTCCCTCAGGTTGTCCATTTTTGCCTGGACTACCCCTTTAAGTGCTGGCGCCCACTATTGGAGCCCTGGGAACTGCAGTTATAACTCCATTACATCTTTGACATTTACCCTGTTAGTCTCTCCTGTTGCTGCCACAGTTTTCCCCTTTTGCCGTGGCCTATTACATGGGACCTTAGCCTAAACTCCTAAACATGGCAGTCAGTGTAACCGCTTTACACATTGCCATGGGTTATCCATCACAAAACTGTATTCCAGCTAATCTGCATTTAGTTCAACCAGTGTCACTGTTATTCTGGATACGTGTTCTGCTCTCTATATAGAAGAAATGTCTCCACAGGGTAAAATCTAGAACTAAAATTTTTTTTGCATCTTCGTCAAAAAATATGGGAACATATCAGGAAGATTTTCACTACCAAGGTTAAAGGAGTTGTCTCATGAAGACACATATAAGATGGTATCGGGGTACAGAACTGGTGATGTCGTGTCAGAAAGGAAACCAAACAAGGCTCATCAACCAGAACCAAAACATCGCTGAGTCTGGTGGAAGAAATACAGAAAAGAAACTGTAATAGAGATGAGCAAAGTAATTTGTAATGAGTTTAGCAAAAATTTCCAATTTTCTCCAAACCTAAGATTTTTGGGGTTCGCTCAAACAAATTTTCAGACTCTAGCGTATGGAAGGTGCAGAAACACGATAAACAGTGACCTTCCTTTCTGGGCTTTCTTGTGGCGTCCGGTGTCCTTCCTCCGGGATCTTCTCATCTCTTCCTACCTCTTGGATGACATCAATGGCCATGAGGGACACTGAATCCTGTGATCAGGCCACAGCAGTTATGTAGGGTGTCTTACACTAGGTTCACACCAGCGTTCGATCTCCGTTCTGAGGTTTCCGTCTTCTGCATGCAAAAGACGGAAACCTGTCAGACCGGGTCCGGGCCATGAGCAGCGGTGAGCGTTTTATGCTCTCCGTGGCGAAACTGTTTTTTTAAAAACCGGACACAAAGTCCTGCATGTCCAACTCTGCAGGACTTTGCAGCGGAGTGCATAAAACACTCACCAGCGCTCACGGCCAGACACTAAATTCAAATGAATGGGTTTGAAAAATGACTGCAGGTTTCCATCTCCTGCCTGGTTTTGGGCAGGAAACGGAAACCTGCAGAACAGAGTATTTTTCTACCCTTTCTGGTCCTCCATATATTATACTCTGGGGTCTGTAGAGGCCCTGGAGCACAATCATAGCACTTCTGGTGCAGACCAAACAAGTTCAATGCAAAATGATGGGTTAATCTTGCAAATATTCACAAAATAAATGACACGGCTGCTGCTTCCTGAAAATTCACAGACCAAACCATCAACTAGACGGACACTGAACGAACAATGACCTTCCAGAAAGGCACAAACCCTGCTCTTATACAATATGCCTTCACCCCGTTGTAACCCAATTTTCTCGATGCAATGAGCATGTTGTTATACCATAGGACATGGCAGCATACATCTTCCAAGGTTCCAAGTCTGGGCACAACTAACGTTATACCTTACACTTTGCATCATCTTCAATGGAAACAAAGCAAAGGACACATTGCACTAACATGGCAACACAGCATATCAACTGCTCGGACAGTGACACGGGCACGGCATAGAAAAAACACCATTACATCTCACTACAGGGGAGTTATCGACCTATCTTGGGTAGGGACTCTAAATAAAAGTCATCGAAAGATATTCATCAAAGGTTGTCAGACTGAAGGGATTAACCTTCACCTCTTCAGGGCATCAAAGAAAGTGGTACCCAACACAAAGGGCAATTGGGCATCATAGGAGGCGGTACCCTATTAATAACCCCCTTACTAGCCATACAAGGGGAGTCTAAACTCTGCTAGAATAAATTAAAATAATAATAATAATAATAATAATAATAATAATAATAATAATAATAACACAAATAATAACACAAATAATAACACAAATAATAATAATAATAATAATAATAATAATAATAATAATAACACAAATAATAATAATAATAATACAATAATAATAATAATAATCACACCGATCGATATGACCACCGCCGACCCGGCGGGAAGGGACCATCACTCGGCCAGTCCCAGGGGGTCCGTGCCGGCTACGGCCTGGGTTCTTCCCTTACCTTCAGCTCTGGAGTCGCGTAACAATCTGCGAGCACCAGCGGCGTCCTAAGGCAGTTTTCGCCGACAGACACCTGTTGCATGCACAGACCCAGGAGGACGAGCGAAAGTTTACCTTTGAACCGTCCCTAGAGGCATCAGAAACAAGGCGCTCTGGGTTCTTCACCGAATCCGACCCAACCAGGCTCCCCGCCCATCCCTGGGCATCGGCTCTTGTACAGTGGGCAAAAAAGTATTTAGTCAGTCACCAATAGTGCAAGTTCCACCACTTAAAAAGATGAGAGGCGTCTGTAATTTACATCATAGGTAGACCTCAACTATGAGAGACAAAATGAGAAAACAAATCCAGAAAATCACATTGTCTGATTTTGTAAGAATTTATTTGCAAATTATGGTGGAAAATAAGTATTTGGTCACCTACAACCAATCAAGATTTCTGGCTCTCACAGACCTGTAACTTCTTCTTTAAGAGTCTCCTCTTTCCTCCACTCATTACCTGTAGTAATGGCGCCTGTTTAAACTTGTTGTCAGTATAAAAAGACACCTGTGCACACCCTCAAACAGTCAGACTCCAAACTCCACTATGGTGAAGACCAAAGAGCTGTCAATGGACACCAGAAACAAAATTGTAGCCCTGCACCAGGCTGGGAAGACTGAATCTGCAATAGGCAACCAGCTTGGATTGAAGAAATCAACTGTGGGAGCAATAATTAGAAAATGGAAGATATACAAGACCACTGATAATCTCCCTCGATCTGGGGCTCCACGCAAAATCTCACCCCGTGGGGTCAAAATTATCACAAGAATGGTGAGCAAAAATCCCAGAACAACGCGGGGGGACCTAGTGAATGAACTGCAGAGAGCTGGGACCAATGTAACAAAGCCTACCATCAGTAACACACTACGCCGCCAGGGACTCAGATCCTGCAGTGCCAGACGTGTCCCACTGCTTAAGCCAGAACATGTCCCACCCGTCTGAAGTTTGCTAGAGAGCATTTGGATGATCCAGAAGAGTATTGGGAGAATGTCCTATGGTCTGATGAAACCAAACTGGAACTGTTTGGTAGAAACACAACTTTACGTGTTTGGAAGAAAAAGAATACTGAGTTGCATCCATCAAACACCATACCTACTGTAAAGCATGGGGGTGGAAACATCATGCTTTGGGGCTGTTTCTCTGCAAAGGGGCCAGGACGACTGATCCGGGTACATGAAAGAATGAATGGGGCCATGTATCGTGAGATTTTGAGTGCAAACCTCCTTCCATCAGCAAGGGCATTGAAGATGAAACGTGGCTGGGTCTTTCAACATGACAATGATCCAAAGCACACCGCCAGGGCAACGAAGGAGTGGCTTTGTAAGAAGCATTTCAAGGTCCTGGAGTGGCCTAGCCAGTCTCCAGATCTCAACCCTATAGAAAACCTTTGGAGGGAGTTGAAAGTCCGTGTTGCCAAGCGACAGCCCCAAAACATCACTGCTCTAGAGGAGATCTGCATGGAGGAATGGGCCGACATACCAACAACAGTGTGTGCCAACCTTGTGAAGACTTACAGAAAACGTTTGACCTCTGTCATTGCCAACAAAGGAGAGAGAACAAAGTATTGAGATGACATTTTGTTACTGACCAAATACTTATTTTCCACCATAATTTGCAAATAAATTCTTACAAAATCAGACAATGTGATTTTCTGGATTTGTTTTCTCATTTTGTCTCTCATAGTTGAGGTCTACCTATGATGTAAATTACAGACGCCTCTCATCTTTTTAAGTGGTGGAACTTGCACTATTGGTGACTGACTAAATACTTTTTTACCCCACTGTATCATTTGTCCCCCAATTTTTGATGCAGAGGAGGACGAGCTTACACGAGGTTCACGCGAGTTTTGGTCTTTCTGGTCTGCTTAGGGTCCAGAAAACGGAAGCCCAATCTGCTTATAATGGGCCCCACCAAGTGTCCGAAGAGGGGGAATGGTGGACGGAATCCTCCAACGGTGATCGATCACAGCCTTAGAGGTTACCATACAGTGACTATACGCAGCACAACCTGGTCTGATTTTGGCAACATCGGTGCTTACTTTAACGCCTTCCTGGAATCAAGAGAAAAATTTTAAGATAAATTGAGATTTATTTTTTTTTTGCAAACACTGATTTATGTTACCACTCAAGTTATCATTAGACATGTTTTAATGCATCTTAGTTTATATAGTTTGATGTATTTTTTTTTTGTTTTGTTTTCTTTAAATTATTGGATTTCTAATAATTTCATCGCCATCTGATCAGTGAGGATCCAACACCCAGGCCCTGCACCCATTGCACGATCTGACTGCGTCCAGGCAACAGAAGATTCAGAGATGGATGGATCTTTAAGTTAAGTCATGGGCGCAGAGCTGCAATCCACCTACTTCCTAGTGGTGGTACTTGGGTACTGCAGCTCTACAACTATCACTTGAATAGGAACTGAGCTGCATCCATCTATAGCTTCTGATCCTTGGACGCAGCCTGGTCAGCCGATCAGTGTGTGGTCCAGGTATCAGATCCCCCCCACCAGTCAGATGCTGATGACCTATGAAAAATGCCGTCAGGACCTGGACCAGGTAGGTCTAATATATCACCTAAAAGTGACCCATTTCTACATGACTCCCTTCCCGGCCATCACTAGGTTAGCTCAGACATTTCTGAAAGCCCTATGTAGCCAATAGTGTACGTTTCAGCCGGCTTGTATGTTAGATTCTTTTGTATGATGTGGCTATAGATTAGATAAGTGGCTTCATTTGATTTACTTTGTTTTATGATAAAATAATAGGCGTCCATTTCTGCCCCCGCAGGTCATTCATTGCATTACATGTTTTTATCAAAAGGACCATGCTCGTCCCATGTGACCTGTGCTGCAAACCAAGATCTGTGACTTATTTTATTGTTTTTAATGTTATCGCAACTCGATTCTATTTACTTTTAGGCAGTGACACCCCCAGCGCCAACAGAGAGTGCGGAGAGTCCCAGTACTATGACTTCTCCTTCTCTTATATAAATGGACATGACATTATAGATGTATGGATCAGCTGCTGCAGGGAGGAGAACGGCACGTCATCAGCGCCTGCCAGTGTGTATATCGGATTACTTTATATACATTTGCTATCCATCTTGCATCCTGCCTCTAGTTCTTAGGTGACCTCAGTGTGTTCAGGATACTTGAGTAATCCTCATATATTCCATTATTCCATTAACTCTTTATGTTATTTTTTTTTTTTTATTTCAGTCATAGGGAATGGATTAGAATGTCCTGCATCGTATTCTAGAGAAAATCTATCAACAGAAATTCTGCAATGTAGATGAGATCAGGACAAATGTTTCTATCCCAGAGAATCTCTCGTCTCAGGTAGAATCCTGGAAGTCTCGGCTTGGCCTCTGACGTTCTCGTGTGTCTTCTCCCCATCTAGTGGAGGAAATCCTTACTGCAATGTTATTCACACCAAACACAGTGATTCCTCTTCAGTATTCTGTCTATTGCTTCCTCTGTGCTCTCTGTTACATGTATACAGTCCTATGAAAAAGTTTGGGCACCCCTATTAATCTTAATCATTTTTAGTTCTAAATATTTTGGTGTTTGCAGCAGCCATTTCAGTTTGATATATCTAATAACTGATGGACACAGTAATATTTCAGGATTGAAATGAGGTTTATTGTACTAACAGAAAATGCGCAATATGCATTAAACCAAAATTTGACCGGTGCAAAAGTATGGGCACCTCAACAGAAAAGTGACATTAATATTTAGTAGATCCTCCTTTTGCAAAGATAACAGCCTCTAGTCGCTTCCTGTAGCTTTTAATCAGTTCCTGGATCCTGGATAAAGGTATTTTGGACAAACAATTCAAGTTCAGTTAAGTTAGATGGTGGCCGAGCATGGACAGCCCGCTTCAAATCATCCCACAGATGTTCAATGATATTCAGGTCTGGGGACTGGGATGGCCATTCCAGAACATTGTAATTGTTCCTCTGCATGAATGCCTGAGGATTTGGAGCGGTGTTTTGGATCATTGTCTTGCTGAAATATCCATCCCCGCCGTAACTTCAACTTCGTCACTGATTCTTGAACATTATTCTCAAGAATCTGCTGATACTGAGTGGAATCCATGCGACCCTCAACTTTAACAAGATTCCCGGTGCCGGCATTGGCCAAACAGCCCCAAAGCATGATGGGACCTCCACCAAATTTTACAGTGGGTAGCATGTGTTTTTCTTGGAATGCTGTTTCTTTTTGGACGCCATGCATAACGCCTTTTTTTATAACCAAACAACTCAATTTTTGTT